>NC_036854.1:23138396-23168541 GCF_002910315.2 Salvelinus sp. IW2-2015 | reverse complement strand
ACCTTTAGGTTTAAGAATGTGAAATGTCAGAATAAATAGTAGAGAGAGTGATTTATTCAGCTTTTATTTATTTCCTCACATTCCCAGTGGTCAGAAGTTTACATAAACTCAATTAGATTAGGTAGCATTGCCTTTAAATTGTTTAACTTGGGTCAAATGTTTCGGGTAGCCTTCCACAAGCTTCCCACAATAAATTAGGTGAAATTTGCCCATTCCTCCTACTGAGCTGGTGTAAATTAGTCAGTGTTTGGAGGCCTCCTTAATCGCACACGCTTTTTCAGTTCTGCCCACAAATGTCTATAGGATTGAGGTCAGGGCTTTGTGATGGCCACTCAATACCTTGACTTTGTTGTCCTTAAGCCATTTTACCACAACTTTGGAAGTATGCTTGGGGTCAATGTCCATTTGGAAGACCCATTTGCGACCAAGCTTTAATGTCCTTGTCACGTTCCTGACCTGTTTTCTCTTATTTTTGTATGTGTTTAGTTGGTCAGGGCGTGAGTTGGGGTGGCATTCTATGTTATGTGTTTCTATGTTGTTTAAATGGGTTGCCTGATATGGTTCTCAATTAGAGGCAGGTGTTTGACATTTCCTCTGATTGAGAACCATATTGAGAGTGATGTTCTCACTGTTTTGTTTGTGGGTGATTGTATCTCGTGTCTGTATGTGTTTGCACCACACGGGACTGTTTCGTTCGTTCGTGTCGTTCGTTCGTTTTGTGTAGTCTATTTTCCTGTTCGTGGCGTTCTTCGTGTATGTAAGTTCGTTTGTTCAGGTCTGTTGACTTCGTTTATTATTTGTAAATACTCAAGTGTTTTTTCGTGTTCGTCTTTATCTTTAAATAACATCGTTATGTCCTATAACAACGCTCGCTTTTGTCCAATCCCTACTCCTCCTCTTCAAGCGAAGAGGAGGAAAACACCCGTTACAGTCTTGAAATGTTTGCGTCAATATATCCATCATGATGCCATCTATTTTGTGAAGTGCACCAGTCCCTCCTGCAGCAAATTACCCCCACAACATGATGCTGCCACCTATGTGCTTCACGGTTAGGATGGTGGTTCTTCGGCTTGCATGTCTCCCCCTTTATCCTCCAAACATAACAATGGTCGTTATGGCCAACAGTTCTTATTTTGTTTCATCAGACCAGAGGACATTCTCCAAAGTACAATCTTTGTCCCCATGTGCAGTTGCAAACCATAGTCTGGCTTTTTTTAAGGTGGTTTTGGAGCAGTGGCTTCTTCCTTGCTGAGCGGCCTTTCAGGTTATGACGATAAAGAACTCGTTTTACTGTGGATATAACTACTTTTGTACTGTTTTCTCCAGCGTCTTCACAAGGTCCTTTGCTGTTGTTCTGGATTTATATGCCTGTCGCACCAAATTACGTTCATCTCTAGGAGACAGAACACGTCTCCTTCTGAGCAGTATGACGTGCATGGTCCCATGGTGTTTATACTTGCGTACTATTGTTTGTATAGATGAACGTGGAACTTCAGGCGTTTGGAAATTGCTCCCAGGGATGAACCAGACTTGTGGAGGTCTACAATTTTTTCTGAGGTCTGGCTGATTTCTTTTGATTTTCCCATGATGTGAAAAAAAGAGGCACTGAGCTTGAAGGTAGGCCTTGAAATACATCCACAGGTACCCTCCAAATGACTCAAATTGAGTCAATTAGCCTATCAGAAGTTCCTAAAGCCATGACATACATTTCTGGAATTTCCAAGCTGTTTAAAGGCACAGTCAACTTAGTGTATGTAAACGTCTGACCCACTGGAAATGTGATACAGTGATTTCTAAGTGAAATAATCTGTCTGTAAACAATTGTTGGGAAAATTACTTGTCATGCACAAAGTAGATGTCCTAACCGACTTGCCAAAACTATAGTTTGTTAACAAGAAATGTGTGGAGTGGTTGAAAAACCACTTGGAGCCACTAACCACTAGGTTGGAGTTTTCATGACTCCAACCTAAGTGTATGTAAACTTCTGACTTCAACTGTATATCCATATACATACCCATAAATGTAAACATAAGCATTCATACATATACACATACTTTTTTTTGAATATACCTTTATTATTCCCCGCAAACCCTACCACCCCTCTCCCAATTGGAGTAATCTAATAAACAATAACACTTAGGCTTCTACTGTAATGATAGTCTATGTCGTCCTCCTCATCGGACGAGGAGAGGCGAGAAGGATCGGACCAATATGCAGAGTGGTAAGTGTTCATGATGATTTATTAAAACCGAACTGAACACTGAAATACAAAAACAATGTGCAGAAAACCGAAACAGTACCGTGTGGTGAAAAAACACTAACACGGCAACAAACACCCACAAAACACACGTGAAACCCAGGCTGCCTAAGTATGATTCTCAATCAGGGACAACGATTGACAGCTGCCTCTGATTGAGAATCATATCAGGCCGAACACAAAATCCCAACATAGAAAATCACACATAGACAACCCACCCAACTCACGCCCTGACCATACTAAATAAATACAAAACAAGGGAAAATAGGTCAGGAACGTGACATCTACCTTCAGTTTATACATCTTATACACATTTTACAGACACAATCTATTTTACAATAGTTATATATATATTTTTTTTTAGTACGTCCTCTATTTTTGATGTCCATCCAGTTGTAACGGTGCTATTTCACATAATTTCTTAACCTATGTACACTTTACAGACCCCATATGTTTTACATTGGTTATCTTGTTATTAGTCCCGCCCTGCACCTCCATTCAACCCCTCCCATCTATCTCTTAACACCATCCATTTTGGATTTGGATTTGCCATATATTTTTCAACTGTGCTGTGATTCTTCACAAATGTACTGAACATTTATATTCTCATAGCTTCTACAGATTGTAAATGAAAGAAACATTTTTGCTAAAATAATTATTATATTATTGATTTGACTATCTGCAGCGTTAGTTCTAGGTAAATGTTGTAATTCTTCAGCCATTCCTGGACCTGTGCCCAAAAATGAGCTACATATGGACAGTACCAAAATAAATGATCTAATGACTCTGCCTCCTCGCAGCAAAATCTGCAAAGCTGGGAAGATTGTATCCCCCATATATATAATTCTATTGGTTGCATGAATTTTGCATAATATAAATAGAAACATTTTAAGTTTTGAATCCGGCGTTGTTTTGCGTGTCAATTCATGTTCCATGGAATCGGTACATCGAAAATCTCTTCCCAACTATTTTGCAATTTATATGGCACAGCTGTCAATTTTCTGGTCCTTAAATGAAATTGGAATATGTTTTTCTTTATCACAATTTTCTTTAACCATTTATGGTCTTTAATACAGGGCCGACAGACATGTTCTTTACTTTTTCACCCTTCCACTTGCCTCTTCCATTTTTGTGGTAATGTTGCAATTAGTTGGTTGTAATTTTGGGTAGAGCAGAAATTTCCACATGTCTGTGTTAGCTGCATGTGTGACATAACTCCACCAGTCCTATTTATGATATAATTTACAATTATAAATGTTTTAAACATTTGATCATTTCTTTTTAATCAAATAGTATATTTGAGTTTAACCACAATATTTGCTGTAATATTTGTTCTGTCTTTTCAGGTGGATTAAACTGAAATTGCAACCAACTTTCTAAGGCTTGTTTAAAAAATAACAATATTTTGGAGATTTCATTTTCAAATAACCAACAGTGAGCAGTTGTAATCTGAATAAAGGGAAAAAGGCCATTCTTGAACATGGGGAGACACATTCTCACTAATTTACTAGAGAACCATTTCGGATTTAAGTATACCTGTCACGTCCTGACCTTAGTTCTTATGTGTGTTGCTTGTTTTAGTGTTGGTCAGGACGTGAGCTGGGTGGGCATTCTATGTTGTGTGTCTAGTTTGTCTGTTTCTGTGTTCAGCCTAATATGGTTCTCAGAGGCAGCTGTCAATCGTTGTCCCTGATTGAGAATCATATATAGGTGGCTTGTTTTGTGTTGGGGATTGTGGGTGGTTGTTTCCTGTCTCTGTGTTTGTGTTCTGCACCAGATAGGACTGTTTTCGGTTTTCACATTTATTGTTTTTGTTGTTTGTAGTGTTCACACATTCTTTATTAAATATGTTGAACACTAGCCGCGCTGCATTTTGGTCCTCTCCTTCACCAATGGAAGAAAACCGTTACAATACCTTTTGTATGACTGATGCCTTTAGTGAGAGGTCTAATGCTTTAATATTTAATATTTTCTGCCCTCCGAATTCATATTTGTTATATAAATAAGCCCTTTTAATTTTGTCTGGCTTGCCATTCCAAATAAAATTTGAATATTTTTGGTTCATATAATTTAAAAAGCAGGTCACTAGGTGTAGACATAAGCAAATAGGTAAACTGTGATGACTAAAGAGGGTGATTTTTCCACAAATAGACAAGCTCTTGCTGCCATGGAAAGGAAAATACCTATCTATTTTTGCTTACTATCTATAAAAATGTATTGGAGTGAGATCATTTCTTTCTTTCTGGATTTGTATACCGTGTATGTCCACATCCCTGTCAGACCTTTTCATTGGTAAACTACACGGTATTGTAAAAGTTATTTAATTTATTTAAAGTTATTTTAGTGATCCAATACGTAATATTATCATCATCACTTATCATCATTTGGTTTTAATCCAGAGAAGTTAGCAAAAGTCTCTAGATCCTCTATGAGACTGTGGAGGGATTCTAATTGTGGTTTTAAAAGAGAACATGAATCATCAGCGTACAATGACACCTTTGTTTTTAAGCCACAGATTTCTAATCCCTTAATATTATTGTTGTATTAATTTTAACAGCTAACATTTCCATGGCAATAATAAATAGATTTGCCGATAGGGGACAACCTTGTTTTACTCCTCTTGGCAGTTTAAAACTTTCTGAGATGTAGCCATTATTTACTATTTTACACTTAGGGTTACTATACATAACTTTAATCCATTTTATAAGAGATTCTCCAAAATTGAAATATTCTAGGCATTTATATATAAACTCCAGTCGTACTTTATCAAAAACCTTTTCAAAATCAGCTATGAAACCAGGCCTGGTGTCCCCGATATTTCATAGTATTCTATGGTTTCCAGGACTTGTCTTATTTATCTCCAATTTATCGTCCATGTAAAAAACTCTGAGTAGGATGAATAATATCTGACAATACCTTTTTAATTCTATGCGCCAAGCATTTAGCTAGAATTTTTGCATCGCAACACTGAAGTGTAAGAGGCTTCCAATTTTTTAAATGGACTGGATCTTTAAATTCCTCTTGGATCCTGTTTCAGCAATGATGAAATCAGACCTTCTTGTTGCGTGTCCGACAATCTACCGTTTATATAGGAGTGGTTAAAACAAGTTTGGTTTACTTACACAGGTATGCCATCCAGCCCTGGAGTTTTCCCAGCCTTAAAGGCTTTAATTGCATCAAGAAGTTCCTCCTCGTGTAATTCAGCCTTCACATGAGTCTTTCTGTACAGATGTTCATTTTACATTATTAATAGGAAAAAAATCCATACAATTAGCTTCCCCCCCACCCACAGAACAGAAGCAGATCAAATGCATTTCCATCGCCCTCACCTCGATTTGTATTATATATAGCCATTAAAAATATATATTAAAAAAATCCTGTTTATCTTATTTTCCATAATTAGCTATTCATATTTGTAGTAATGTAGGCAATTTATGCAAACGATTTTTACCTATCGCCATTACCAAAATTATATTATGGCAATTATTATATTAGCAAACAATTATTGTGAATCATCCTATATTGTCCCTAACATATTTTTCCCTAACCTCGCAACAGTTGTGGGATACACACACACCCACACACTCATACACACTCAACCCCTTTCTCCCACAACCATAGGCTCAGATTCTCAACAGTTGCACCATCCCAGAGCCCAACTCAAGAACGGTCTTGATTTAGGAATGCCTATACAGTTGCAGATGTATGATAAGGCCTGCAATACTGCGCAAAAAAATGGTCAGAAATGGGGAGATTGATTAACCATTGTGACATCCTAGATGATGGAGGTCAGATATACCCCCTTCCCCTGAAACACCCACAACACGGTCCCCCGTAGTGACCATATTCCCAAGCATCTCCGTGCAGTCAGACCTTTGATTTGTTCCACCAGCATCTCTAATGTTGGTGGGGCATATTATTATGTTTTATTATTACTCCTGAATCACTATGATGTTTTAAAATTATAACTATATATGAAAACATTTGTTTAACTAGTAATTGGGGGTAAAAAGAACAGTCTTGGCCCTTAGCTGTAACTCCAATACGGACTCGGATGAGCGGAAAGTCCGAAACACGACCCTGCCAAGCCGCACTGCTTCCTTAACCCAAAAGCAAGCCGCACCAATGTGTTGGAGGAAACACCGTACAACTGGCGACCAATGTCAGCATACATGTGCCCAGCCCGCCACAAGGAGTCGCTAGAGCACAATGAGACAAGGACATACCAGCCAGCCAGCCAAACCCTACCCTAACCCAGACAACCCTGGGCCAATTGCGTGTGTGTATTTTTAATAGAGCTGAGATTTTCTTTGAAGTGCAATGTGTAGGAATAGGCCTACTGGTGAAATCAGTCATTGATACAGACATGGTGGTGTTGCAGGAAGATTGGAATGCTGTGAACCAGAGTATGTGAGCAGAGCGAGGAGAGGACCATGCCCAATTTGACTAGAGCACGGAGCGGGATTCCCAAATGCTGGAGCATCGGCCTTCTTGCCCGCTCCAATTTGGCTCCAGTAGCGCTCAATTCACGAGCTCAGGGCATGCCCGGCCCAGCATGCATTTGCAGTCTACTTGTGCGCTGCTATATCCCCTTGCTTTAGCTACTGTCATGGAGTTCGCTAAATATTTTCATAAAGAAACTGATAAAACACACAGGTACTAAATCAAGGTGACCTAATAAGATTAGGACCAAGAGCAAGAGAGTGAGTGCGGTGATGTAGCGTTAACAACTTGTGGCAGACGGCAGGGAGAGGTGAGGGGAGTGGTTATTGAAGGGAGATATCTTGCAGCCTGCTGGCTCCACCCCCGAGCCTTATATGGACTTCCTGCCCCAACAAGGCGAGGCTGTTGTTCGTTAAGCCAGGGAGTGCTTGGGGATAAAGGAGGAAGCAGCCTGCACAAAGGGGCAGAGTAAGGAGAGAACAAAGTGTGTTTTGAAGAGTGGGAGAAGAGCGAACAATATCTGTGTGATTACCTGTTGTGACCTGGACTGTTGGATTATCCCCCTTGTGTACTGAACCAGATTGGCTGAGGACCCGAGTGTGAGGATTACCCCTGGAGAACGGAACGGACAATGAGAACGGCTTGTGGACTGTGAAGTAATTGATGAATTCCCCTTACTTCCCAAGTCTACCAAAATCCCTAATAAACTCCCCATTTGCATTCTAGTTGTGCTACTGGTGTACATTTTGTTATTGAACTTGGTGATGTGGAAACCCCACACCCGTGAGCCTGCTACAAACGAAATAATTGTTGAATCTGAAAAGACAGGTATCCCAAAAGCATGACGGTGTACTTACTACATGCTAACAGAAAGGAATGAGGTGAGCAGATAACTGAATGTGTCATTGTAGCAATGTACATATAAACTAAAAATCTGATCTCTTAAACGTATGATTACTTTTGTTATTTATCTATACAATAGGCCATAATTGATTATGGCCCAAAAGGCCTGGCATATTCCAACTTTCAAGGAGCTTTCTGTTTTGATTGGATTATTTTGCCTAAAAACCGTGTGTGTGTGTACTCTGCATCTCTGGCAAGAGTGGCCAAAGCGGTGTTTAGCATCCCCAGTGGTTCTGCAAGTGTGGAGACGGTATTCTCAGCTGCTGGCCTGCTCTCCAGGCACCATAGCATGAGCCTCAAGCCACAGACTGGCCAAACTCGTGTTTCTAAAAATGTATTCAAAGGCACTAAAGTAATTTAATATGTTGGGGGTAACTGACCTCTAATGACTAGCCCAGTTAGCATAAAGTAGCACTCACTTGCTAGCTAGCAACTTCACTAGCAGTAAATGCTAGCCAGCTAGTTAGCATAAGCTGCTAGGAGTGCTAGCTAGCAACCATACTAACAGATCGTCTGAGGTAAAATAAATGAAAGATAATTAATTTAGTTGTAAATGTTTACACTTGTGACTGATAGTTTTACAGTTAATGCAACATTAGTCTTAGCTATTGTAATGAAACAGGCAGGGAGCAGGTCTCGAACCCTCGACCTTCTAGCCCGAGGTCCGGCATGCAAAAGCATGCTCGTGCGGCAGAGTCGATTTCCACGCTTATAAACCCAGGGTCATTACACTATTTTACACAGCATTTTGTCCTATAGCCAGCTACGTTTTTAAGATGGCTTTTCAATTGGGCTCTCTCCCCCTGTTTTCAGTCACAGGTGCGGACTGGATTAGGTGTTAGTGTAACGGTGTGATTAAATTACATTTAGGCATAAAATGGGTATTATGCCACCTCCTGGTGGATTAGTGTGTTTACATTGTCTAATACACTCAGTGATAAAAGTATGGAATTCTGGGTAATCCATAGCAGATTTATGGAGAATTGCTGTGGGTGAGTTGGACATTGAATAGTCCCGGGATAGAAATGTATYAAGTTGACATTACATCATAAAATCCACATTTTACATGTACATTAGCAATTTGTTATTAGTAACTAATTTTGGTTGGGCGTCAAATAAGCCACTCCTTATGTTATTTGCCGAAGTTCATTTTGCCATGTGGGTTTTATGCTAGCTAAAATTCCCTCTTTGAAGTTGCTAGCTAACTCGAGAATGCATCTTCTTTCGGAGTGCTGTTTACATCCTGTCTACTACTCATCATCCAGACTGTGTCCCATGATTGCAGGTAAACAAATGTGTAAAGTATATGTTTTATACATTTATGAACACCAGCTAGCAGTGTATTAGCCTGGTTTTGTTAGTTAAGGAAAATATGTGGGACGTTCTAGGTGTATTATATTTCTTCGCCCCAAGAGTGACATTGAGTCCTTTTTCAGGTTAATTTGAAATCTTTTGAATACTAAAATGGATGATAGTTTATTCTGATGTTGTGAATAAGAGATTACACATGGAAACAATATTTTTTATTACAGTAAATTAGGAATTATTGGAAATTGTTCAAACTAACTGTACGATCACAATGACTTTTAAAGTCATTGTTCTCACAATTGTTCTTTTTGTTCTTTTGTAAGTATATTATACAGCAGATATATGGAGTGCTGTTTAAATCCTGTCTACTACTCAACATTCATCCATACTGTGTGTGTCCCATGATTGCAGCTTTAGAAATAAAATAACTATCCATCCATTACTCCTTCCTGTGTTGACTCACGGACTTGAGGGATGGGACCAGGAAGGTCACGTTAGGAGTGCAGGAGGTGGGCTCATGAGTTGTGCTCCAATTTGACTGGGGATAGCTTTATTTGTGACCTATGGGTACAAATTAGAACCGTGCAATAGCAGAGCATTCATTTCCACATCAATGTTACAGTGAGTTAATTAGTTAAGTTATTGTTATTATTTATGCAATTTGCCATTTTTACTACCTCAGGTGTTGATCACTGGAGATTTTAATCTTGCATGGGGAACGCAGGACTGTTTAAAGGAATTTTCTACTAATCTAAATTTGACCCAGACAAAGCCTACTTGTCCAAACTTAAAGGACCCTACGAAATCACATTTGCTTGACCTCAAATGTACAAATACTCAAGACAAATATGCTGGGAGTGGGGTATTTGCTTTGGATATTAGTGACAAGTGTCCCATTGTATGTTTCAGGGAACTTGTGGATGCCTAGATCCAAAGCTCGTTATCAACGAGGGAATTTATTTACATTTCAACGAACGGGCCTTTTTTTGGTGACTTTGATTGTATTGCATCTATACCTGACCCAGAGTTGTCTCTGAACCACTTCTCAAATGTTTTAAATTGTGTTGTAGATAAACATGCTCCCTTTAAACTTAGAATTAAAAATAAGTCTTGCCTTTGGTTCAGTCCAGAGCGACCTGAAGTAATACACAACAGATGCTGTCTGGGCCAAAGCTAGATTCACAGACTCGGGCCCAGACTGGCGGACTTTCAGGCGATTGAGAAATCTGTGTGTAAAACTAGTTAAAAAAGCTAATGTTTGTACACTATCTGAATGTACAGGGAACCCTGCACATTTTGGAAAGCTGTTACGTCACTGAAGGGTTGCCATCTCTTTTCTCCCCCAATAAATTAATTTTGATTCTGTCCCTATTACTGGCAATGTATATAATTCATGTATTTAATCACCGTTTTATCTCTGGGCTATATATTTGAATGTATTTCCAAGCCAGGTATTGAAAAGAGTAGTTTGGATGTTGATGGTGAAAATCTATTGAATGATACTGAAAATGCTGGTTAGGAGTTTTCCTTTCAGAAATTCACTGATAAAGAAGTTGTCACGTTCCTGACCTGTTTTCTGTTAGTTTTGTATGTGTTAGTTGGTCAGGACGTGAGTTTGGGTGGGCAGTCTATGTTTTCTGTTTCTATGTTGGTTTGGGTACCTAATATGGTTCTCAATTAGAGGCAGGTGGTTTTCATCTCCTCTGATTGAGAATCATATTAAGGTAGGTGTTTTCACATTGTTTGTCGTGGGTGGTTGTCTCCTGTGTCAGTGTCTGTCTATGTTGCACCATACGGGACTGTTTCGGTTTGTTTGTTCATTTTGTTCGTTCGGTTTTTATGTAGTCATTTCCCTGTTCGTGCGTTCTTCGTGTTACATGTAAGTTCTTACGTCCAGGTCTGTCTACATCGTTTGTTGTTTTGTTAGTTATATCAAGTATAGTTAGTTTTRGTCTGTTTTGTTTAATAAATTATCATGTCTTATCACAACGCTGCGCCTTGGTTCAATCCATGCTCCTCCTCTTCGGATGAAGAGGAGAACCGTTACAGAAGTCCTGGATGCTTTGCTAACATTAGACAATATCCACAGGGGCCGATCATTTGGAGCCTGGTCTGCTTAAGTGTGCAGCACCCCTTATTGCTGGCTCAGTAGCCCACATTTTTTATTTAACATTTATCAGGAAGTATTCCAAAAGCATGGAAATATGTGCTGCCACTCTCAGGGTGGGGATACAAATGATCTTGCCAACTATCGCCCAATTTCAAGACTACCTTGTTCAGCTAA
The DNA here is from genome assembly GCF_002910315.2 of Salvelinus sp. IW2-2015. Classification (NCBI taxonomy): domain Eukaryota; kingdom Metazoa; phylum Chordata; class Actinopteri; order Salmoniformes; family Salmonidae; genus Salvelinus; species Salvelinus sp. IW2-2015. Next base: position 23,157,346 of record NC_036854.1, on the reverse strand, counting down.
GATTCTTGAATCCTTGGTTAATGTACAACTTTGTTCCTTTTTATCTGATAATTGTATTCTTAATATAAACCAATCAGGGTTTAGGCCTGCACATAGTACTACCACAGCAACCACGCGAGTAGTCAATGATCTTGTCAATGCCTTGGATGCAAAAAAAAAGAACTGGGATTCCTTGTTCATTGCCCTGACAAAAGCATCTAACACTGATCATTCTGTTTTGCTAAAGGTCTGAATAGGTCTGGGGAAATAGCCTGTTTTTGGTTTCAGAATTATCTTAGCGACAGAACTCAAGTCATCTTGACACATGGGGTTAAATCTGATTTCTTGAGATTTAAAAATAACTTAAGTTGCATGTATTTGAGAATATCTACATCGGTTAGTCCAACATTGCTTTTTAAATCTGTAATGGAAATGCATGTATTTCCTATTAAGTAATTTACGGTTTCAATGCCTCCTACTTCCTCTACTCCCCCCATCTGACAATTAGCAGTACTTCATTGAGAGCGGGCTCCTGAATCCTCCTGTGGTTGGCAGTTGCAGTAAAAAAAATATATGTATGTATGTGTATGACGTAAATATATACTGTATATATACAGTTGAATTGAAAAGTTTACATACACTTAGGCTGGAATCATTAAAACTCATTTTTCAACCACTCCACAAATTTCTTGTTAACAAACTACAGTTTTGTCAAGTCGGTTAGGACATCTACTTTGTGCATGACACAATTTTTCCAACAATTGTTTGCGAACAGATTGTTTCACTTATAATTCACTGTATCACAATTCCAGTGGGTCAGAAGTTTACATACACTAAGTTGACTGTGCCTTTAAACAGCTTGGAACATTCCAGAAAATTGTTATGGCTTTAYAAGCTTCTGATAGGCTAATTGACAACATTTGAGTCAATTGGAGATGTACCTGTGGAAGTATTTCAAGGTCTTACCTTCAAACTCAGTTCCTCTTTGCTTGACATCATGGGAAGATAAAAAAAYAAATCAGCCAAGACCTCAGAAAAACATTGTAGACCTCCACAAGTCTGGTTCATCCTTGGGAGCAATTTCCAAATGCCTGAAGGTACCACGTTAATCTGTACAAAAAATAGTACGCAGGTATAAACACCATGGGACCATGCAGCCGTCATACCGCTCAGGAAGGAAGGAGACGCATTCTGTCTCCTAGAGATGAAAGTACTTTTGGTGCGAAAAGTTCAAATCAATCCCAGAACAACAGCAAAGGAAGATGAAGATGCTGGAGGAAAAAGGTACAAAAGTATCGATATCCACAGTAAAATTAGTCCTATCGACATAACCTGAAAGGCCGCTCAGCAAGGAAGAAGCCACTGCTCCAGAACCGCCATAAAATAGCCAGTCTACGGTTTGCAACTGCCCATGGGGACAAAGATCGTACTTTTTGAAGAAATGTCCTCTGGTCTGATGAAACAAAAATAGAACTGTTTGGCCATAATGACCCTTGTTATGTTTGGAGGAAAAAGGGGGAGGCTTGCTAGCCAAAGAACACCATCCCAACCGGGAAGCACGGGGGCATCATGTTGTGGGGGTGCTTTGCTGCAGGAGGGACTGGTGCACTTCACAAAATTGATGGCATCATGAGAACGAAAATGAAGCAAAATCTCAAAACATCAGTCAGGAAGTTAAAGCTTGGTCGCAAATGGGTCATCCAAATGGACAATGACTTCCAAAGTTGTGTCAAAATGGCTTAAGGACAACAAAGTTAAGGTATTGGAGTGGCCATCACAAAGCCCTGACCTCAAACCTATAGAAAATTTGTGTGCAGAACTGAAAAAGCGTGTGTGAGCAAGGAGGCCTACAACCCTGACTCAGTTACACCAGCTCTGTCGGGAGGAATGGGTCAAAATTCACCCAATTTATTGTGGGAAGCTTGTGGAAGGCTACCCAAAACATTTAACCCAAGTTAAATAATTTATAGGCAATGCTACCAAATACTAATTTAGTGTATGTAAACGTCTGACCCACTGGGAATGTGATGAAAGACATAAAAGCTGAAATAAATCATTCTCTCTACTATTATTCTGACATTTCACATTCTTACAATAAAGTGGTGATCCTAAAACAAGGAATTTTTATTGGGATTAAATGTCAGGAATTGTGAAAAACTGAGTTTAAATGTATTTTGCTAAGTTGTATGTAAACTTCCGACTTCAACTGTATATACTGTATAAATATAATTTTGTATAAATATAATTTCTGGGCTCAAGGGGTTCAGCCCCGGTAAGCCCCTGCTTTAATCCGGCCCTGATCACTGAGAACATTTTGCAAAAAATACAACTTGGACAAGGCACAAGTCTATTATGTAATCATATAATCATATTGCAACGAAGTGTGCATAATTCATTAAAACTCACAGTACAACTGGTTCCGTGAGCCAGCGAAAGCAGCAATTAGACTAACCAGACAAACTGGCCTCTGTGCGCCCACTGTGCCTGTGAGTTGTGGGGTGCATCATTTGTTTGGCACTTCTCAGTAAGCTGTCCTTTCCCGTTGTCCTGTCCTCGCAACAACTCCAGTAGTTCCACTTTCCCAGCATTGCCTAAAACAGAAGAAAGGGGAGAAGGGAGGGAAATGGACAGATGTGTGTTTTTTGCGTGCATGTGTGTGAGAGTGTATGTCTATGTCCTTCTACGAATCAACATGTGTGTGTGGCCCTCCCATCCTAGGTCTCCGCCAAATCAAGGCCGTGAGTCACACGGAGGCTGCGTCCTTCCCCTACGTGGCCACCACGGCATTGACTGCCCTGGTCAACGCAGGCTACCTGTGCAGAGACAATTGTGCTAACAAACGGCAAGTAACACACATGTCCTTACATGATCAAATACGCCCTCTCCCAGGCATCGCTGTGTCTAACAGTAGGTCCCCACCGTGTTCCAATTTGGCATAAAACCGAAGACCATCTACCCAACAACACCGCTTTGCACTTCCGAAGCAGCGTTCTAACTAATCACTATACCAAAACATGGTCTTGCTTGATTGAGAGTGGCACTGCTTTAATTCTCATGCGGGATGACGTCACTGCTGCACGATGCTCGCTCTGGTGCTCGGCAAGCCAGCCAGTGATACTACTATGTCTGCTACATGTGCTACACTGAAAATGAATGGATCCTCTTCTCTCTATGAATGCTGACCTTGTCGGATCTCTCTCTCTCTCTTCCCTCAGAGTTCTCATCTCTGGAGCCTCAGGTGGTGTTGGAAAGTTCTCCATCCAGGTTAGGACACTGACCAGTAGCACATAGCACCGACACTCAACACTGTTCTTAAACCAGCACAAGTGGTGACCTTGAGCAATCACAAAGAGTATATGCGCACGTATTCACACACACACACACACACACACATACAAACACACACACAGAGAGTGGTCTGTTTCCTCCGTAGCTGTTGAAGGCTCGGGGAGCCCACGTGAACAGTGACCTGCTCCCACAATGCAGAGTGGCTTGTGAGGGGTCTGGGGACAGATGAAGTTGCAGACTACACAGTAGGAGACGTGTGTGTGTGAGTGGGGGGGGGGGGAGTCCAAAGCTGGGTCATGTTCATAATTAGGGCATGTGACGGAAAATCTTTAAAAACATTTTGCAACAGACAACAACTTGTCTTTCTTATTGGACAGGTACAGGTAGTCCCTCCCTGCTTAAGTCAATTCTTTCAGTATGGTGCCTAATGAACATGACCCAGGTCCTCGGATCATGTCAACAACCCCATGATGTGTCAACTGAGACACAGCGCCACAACACTTAAGGAGAATGAGTGCCTCAAAGAGAACATGTTGTCGCCCCCACCCCCCCACGGTCAACAGCATAAACAACTTTTCCCACACACCTACCCACCCAGCAGGGCAAGAGCACTTTGGCACACCTGCCCACTGATTCACTTCCTGGTTTCCATGGTGACATGGCTCAAGGACTACAGTGGGAGGCTAAATGCCATCCTATGGGAGGCTGATCAGGATAAACCCTGTTAACCTTGCCTCTGTGGCCCTGTGTAGAGACATACAGAGATTACTAAGAAACACACTTCAATCACTTAGGCTTGGCTAGATGTCTCAGTTTATCTTCAGGTTAAGGTGTTTATTTGTCTCTTGGATAGCATGAAGGTATAGCAGTAAAGACCATCTTGATTGTTGTGTTGTTGTGGATCGGAGTATCTCCTTTTTTCCTGTCTCTGTCTCTCTTTCTTCCCCCTGTCTTACCCTTTTTACACAAATTAGTCAAGTCGTCCTCTACTGCGCTGACCTGGTTATGCATCCTCCATCTTTGCTGGAACCGTTCTGGAAAGGACAAAGTGAAAATAAATAATCGAGCCAGCCTAGTGCATGTCGGGTTGAAACAATAGTGTTTTTTATTTGACCAGTTATCGGTCTCCCTGTGTTCCCCCTTAAGGTTTGACGTGATCCTGGACAATGTGGTGGGACAGAGCAGTGGGCCCTGGGCCTGCTGAAGCCCTGAACAGAGGCCATGTGACCCTGGTCACCCACTTCCTGCTCAATACTGACTCCATGGGCCTGCTGGAGGGACCCGTGCACTCAGGGTTCATCCTGCACCAGAAGGCCATCACAGTAAACATGCAAAAGAAAGTTGATAGTAGTGTGAACGATGCATACGTTTCACCGGTGGGGTCTGATCTCCAGTTTCTGCTCAGGAAACCAATGTCTTCAGCATTAGACCAAGTTGCAGGCAGGGCTACCTCATCACGAGAGTGTGAGTCCGACTCACCTCCGCTACATACGCATAAGGGCAAGACTTCCTAACATATGAAGGCAATCTAAAAGTTTAAAAAGCAGTTTTTTAACTTGGCTAAACGAACTGACCACACCCCTCTATCTGGGTGGGGTTACGGGGGCATTAAGCCTAATACCCTGTTGTGACGTGACTATCATTAATGTGATACTTGATTTGATAAAATAACAGTKAACTATGATGAATTATTACGTGATTCAATCATGTAACAATTAAGTCATTATCAATCTTGGGGCACCACAGGAAAAGTTATTTAACGAGTTACTATCTCCTGACTTAAACTCTAAAGATATAAATATCTCTTACATCAATAACAGTCAATTATTAGTTATCAGTCTCATTCTGAATGTCGTTGACTTTATAAATCTGCATGAACCCTAGTCAAAATGATGATTTAGCAATACACAAATTGGCTTAATTATTTATTTACTAACTAAATAATCACACAGAAATACATAAACACACACTGCATACTTTGATTATTAACATAATGCAATGAAAGGTCCCTAGTGGACTAACCCGATATGACGGCTTGTTACACAATAAAAGGGGGTGGGGAAAGAAAGAGCAGGAGAGACAGTGTGGACTTATCGTACATACATGGGGGAACTATGCTAACCATAAATATGAATATTTAGCACCCTAACAACCGCTCATTCAGAAAAGGAATGCAATACATATTTACAATACTGTGCAAAAGTTTTAGGCAGGTGGGAAAAAATGCTGTAAAGTAAGAATGCTTTCAAAAATAGACATGTTAGTAGATTATATTTATCAATTAACAAAATGCAAGGTGAGTGAACAGAAGAAAAATCTACATCAAATCAATACTTGTTTTGACCATCCTTTGCCTTCAAAACAGCATCAATTCTTCTAGGTACACTTGCACACAGTTTTTGAAGGAGCTCGGCAGTTATGTTGGCCCAAACATCTTGGAGAACTAACCACAGTTATTCTGTCGATTCAGGCAGCCTAAGGTGCTTCTCTCTCTTCATGTAATCCCAGACAGACTCGATGATGTTGAGATCAGGTCTCTGTGGGGGCCATACCATCACTTCCAGGACTCCTTGTTCTTCTTTACGCTGAAGATAGTTCTTAATGACTTTTGCTGTATGTTTGAGGTCGTTGTCATGCTGCAGAATAGATTTGGGGCCAATCAGATGCCTCCCTGATGGTATTGCATGATGGATAAGTATCTGCCTGTACTTCTCAGCATTGAGGAGGCCAGCATTGACCAGATCCCCAACTCCATTTGCAGAAATGCAGCCCCAAACTTGCAAGGAACCTTTACCATGCTTCACTGTTGCCTGCAGACACTCATTCGTGAACCACTCTCCAGCCCTTAAGCGAACAAACTGCCTTCTGCTACAGCCAAATACTTCAAATTTTGACTCATCAGTCCAGAGCAGCTGCTGCCATTTTTCTGCACTCCAGTTCCTGTGTTTTTGTGCATAGATGAGTTTCGCTTGGCCTTGTTTCCATGTCGAAGGTATGGCTTTTTGGCCGCAAGTCTTCCATGAAGGCCACGACTTCTCAAGTCTTCCATGACCAGACTTCTCCGGACAGTAGATGGCTGTACCAGGGTCCCTCTGTTTTCTGTCACTTCTGAGCTGATGGCACTGCTGGACATCTTCCGATTGCGAAGGGAAGTATTGCATGACGTGTCTTTCATCTGCTGCAGTAAGTTTCCTTGGCCGACCACTTCGTCTACAGTCCTCAACACTGTTTCATTGTGATTCTTCAAAAGAACTTGGGCAGAACATCTGGAAACCCCTGTCTGCCTTGACATTTCTGCCTGGGAGAGACCTTGCGGATGCAGTATAACTACCTTGTGTCTAGTTGCTGTGCTCAGTCTTGCCATGCTGTATGACTTTTGACAGTAACCTGTCTTCAACAACCTCACCTTGTTACCTAAGTTTGGCTGTTCCTCACCCAGCTTTATTCCTCCTACACAGATGTTTCTGTTTCATTTAATGATTGTTTCATATTGAATTGATGATGATTAGCATCTGTGTGGTATAGTTTGTGATCGGTGTCCCATCCACGGGACGGTTAAACTGCCTCGTACTCAATTCTTGCTCGTACAATATGCATATTATTATATTATTACTTCTTATGGCTGCAATCCCGTTAACGGGATGATATGACAACAGCCAGTGAAAGTGCAGGGCGCCAAATTCAAACAACAGAAATCTCATAATTAAAATTCCTCAAACATACATGTATCTTATAGCATTTTAAAGGTAATCTTATTGTTAATCCCACCAAAGTGTCCGATTTCAAATACGCTTTTCAGCGAAAGCACCACAAACGATTATGTTAGGTCACCACCAACTCACAGAAAAATTCAGCCATTTTTCCAGCCAAAGAGAGGAGTCACAAAAAGCACAAAGAGATAAAATGAATCACTAACCTTTGATGATCTTCATCAGATGACACTCATAGGACTTCATGTTACACAATACATACATGTCTTGTTCGATTAAGTTCATATMTATATCCAAAAACCTCAGTTTACATTGGCGCCATGTTCAGAAATGCCTCCAAAATATCCGGAGAAATTGCAGAGAGCCACGTCAAATAACAGAAATACTCATCATAAACTTTGATGAAAGATACATGTTTTACATAGAATTAAAGATACACTTGTTCTTAATGCAACCGCTGTGTCAGATTTCAAAAAGCTTCACACTGCTGAGCTGTACAGCACTCTACTGGTAACGCATCCAATCTAGTTGCTGGAACCATGCTGGAAAAGAGAATGTGAAAATTAAAGATCTGTGCCAACACATTATCATAGTGTGAAAACATATGTGAAACCCCCCAGTTTGGCAAGTGTGGGGCAGTTAGCACCATGASACTGCTTCCTCCAGGGCCTGTATTAGTAAAGTGTCTCAGAGTAAGGGACTCAGCACTGCTACTCTGAAGTTCTTTGTGAATACTGGCCCACGTGTTTTGCCTGTAGTACGTCAGCTGAGTGGATGGATGTGCAACAGACATACAGAAGGAGTCATGACATGTTCTCTCCTGACTTTGCTTTATATACACTAGATAGCATCACATGCCTTCAATATGATTTGTGCTTCATCAGTGGAAATAATCCCGCAGGGTGTCAAATCTAATTGTTTTTATGAGATAGAAATTAGATTGGGTAAGAGGAGGAATCAGCCTTTGTTTGTTTCTGTACTGTGTGAGTGTGTTTGCCCATTACATGCAGATGGGCTGTTTGTGGAGTGCATTTTAAATAGCCTTGGCGTGGTGGGTTTGGTGGGGCTGAACTAATTGGATGGATGGTTTGGAACAGGGTGAGGCTGCTGCTGTTATGTGGTCCTACTGAGCAGCACAAGCCAGGTAGGCGAGGGCAATGACTCTGGCAGTGAGTTACACTAGTCACATGTGTGTGTGTGTGTGTGTCTGTCTCTGTCTGTTTGTGTCTGTGTGCGATTGTGTGTATCTATGTCACACACACACACAGTGCTGCTGAATCGGCAGTATTTAGGCAGTCAGATCTCTAAATGCCTGAGTGTGTGTGTTTCCTGCCAAGCCTCCGGCTCAGGATCCTATTGTCTGTGTGAGCAGCCGGCTGGCCAAACCAGGCGACCGCGGGGCTGAAGCATGAGTCACTCTGGAACACCCTGGGGGCTCAGACAGGCTAGTGCTGGTGCTGGACACTGTACCTGAGCGAGGACAACGCAATGGGGACCTCTAGTGGCCCAACACAGCATCAACAGTCTAGAACACAAGTGACACTTTCATAGCCTGGTCCCAGATCTGTTTGAACTATCATGTCAGGACAATGACTTGTCATATTTGGCATTACATGGAGTTGACATGACAGCACAAACAGATCTGGGACCAGGCTAGCACTTTCACTTACTTCTGCAGACACAGTAAAATGCCAAAATGTGTTATCTAGCTTTATTCTATGGTAATGCCAAGTTGAATAGGATGTGTCTAGTACAGTACATAGTACTGCCGTTGTGCTACAAAACAGTCATTATCAAGGACATTGATTCCARTAGCGTTTGTTTGCTCTTTATATATGGTCCTATGTCTGTTTGTATGTTTTCATGCAAAGTGGCATTCGGGGACAATACAAATGTATTCAACGGAGTTATACTCAGGCAGTATCTTGACCTTCCACTCTCTCTAATATTTTACTCACTCACTCTCCCATCCTCTCAGAACATGTGTAACAGAGTGTTCTACCGCTGGGGTTTCAATGCTCCAGACGGCCTTGCGTTGGACAAGGTCAGCCAGCTGGCCGATGCAAGAAAGTTACTACTACTGCCTTCTCTAGTCTATTGCTACATACAGTGACTCATTTCTAGAGATGGACATTAGCCAGGTAGATAGGTATATTTATGTTGTGCATTATCCCTGACGAATAAAAACAAATTAAAAAAACTGAAACAAACAAATTGAATATACATTGCATGCTCTAACATCTCAACCACACGATGCACTGCCATCTCCATCATACTGCATGCTCTACAATATCAAACACAATGCATGTGTAACTGGCTTTGTACCGGTACCTTTCTGGCTTGTGTTCTGGTAAGGTGTAGGTGGAAGATAAGGCTCTAGACACAATTCTGCCAGTTGTGTCTCTTTTAATGACTGCATGGAATGGATACAAATACAAGGCAAAAGTTAATGCTGCTGTCTGGACTCCCATACAATTATATTTGCCTCTCCTCAACCCACTCTGAACAAAATTACTAGTAAATGCATCAACCAAACAATACATTGTACAAAATGTACATGTTCATATTTTCAAAAGACTCACATTTCGTTTTATAAATGTTGTACARCAATACACTAATACTTTGCTAATAAGTGATAAATATTTCTTAGAGAGTGTACTGTTGTACCATTATACCTGAGGCATACTAATGAAGCAACAACGTAATTTTTGACATGCCCGGGCAAGTAACACAATTATCAACAGCTAACTAGGCACTTTAAACATGAAATACAAAATTGTCACATTTCACATTATATCTGCATGGAATGGATACAAATACAAGGCAAAAGTTAATGCTGCAGTCTGGACTCCCATACACGTATATTTGCCTGATAAAAGACGAAAGACAGTGCAGAATGCCCGTGAGGAAATAATAATAAAAACTGATGTCTGCACCTGGGCTAGCCTTGCAAAGTTGGACTCGAACATTATCCCCATTCATTATCCCCTGCTCAAAAAAATAAAGGGAACACTAAAATAACACATCCTAGATCTGAATGAATGAAATATTCTTATTAAATACTTTTTTCTTTACATAGTTGAATGTGCTGACAACAAAATCACACAAAAATGATCAATGGAAATCAAATTTATCAACCCATGGAGGTCTGGATTTTGGAGTCACATCCAAAAGTAAAGTGAAAACCACACTACAGGCTGATCCAACTTTGATGTAATGTCCTTAAAAACAAGTCAAAATGAGGCTCAGTAGTGTGTGTGGCCTCCACGTGCCTGTATGACCTACCTACAACGCCTGGCATGCTCCTGATGAGGTGGCGGATGGTCTCCTGAGGATCTCCTCCCAGACCGGACTAAAGCATCCGCCAACTCCTGGACAGTCTGTGGTGCAACGTGATGAGGCGAGACATGATGTCCCAGATGTGCTCAATTGGATTCAGGTCTGGGAACGAGCGGGCAGTCCGTAGCATCAATGCCTTCCTCTTGCAGAACTGCTGACACACTCCAGCCACATGAGGTCTAGCATTGTCTTGCATTAGGAGGAACACAGGCCAACCGCACCAGCATATGTCTCACAAGGGTCTGAGGATCTCATCTCGGTACCTAATGGCAGTCAGGCTACCTCTGGCGACACATGGAGGGCTGTGCGGCCCCCAAAGAAATGCCACCCCACACCATGACTGACCCACCGCCAAATCGGTCATGCTGGAGGATGTTGCAGGCAGCAGAACGTTCTCCACGGCGTCTCCAGACTCTGTCACGTCTGTGCTCAGTGTAACCTGCTTTCATCTGTGAAGAGCACAGGGCGCCAGTGGCGAATTTGCCAATCTTGGTGTTCTCTGGTAAATGCCAAACGTCCTGCACCGGTTGGGCTGTAAGCACAACCCCCACCTGTGGACGTCAGGCCCTCATACCACCCTCATGGAGTCTGTTTTCTGACCGTTTGAGCAGACACATGCACATTTGTGCCTGTTGGAGGTCATTTTGCAGGGCTCTGGCAGTGCTCCACCTGCTCCTCCTTGCACAAAGGCAGAGGTAGCGGTCCTGCTGCTGGGTTGTTGCCCTCCTACGGCCTCCTCCACGTCTCCTGATGTACTGGCCTGTCTCCTGGTAGCGCCTCCATGCTCTGGACACTACGCTGACAGACACAGCAAACCTTCTTGCCACAGCTCGCATTGATGTGCCACCTGGATGAGCTGCACTACCTGACCACTTGTGTGGGTTGTAGACCCCGTCTCATGCTACCACGATAGGAAAGCACCGCCAGCATTCAAAAGTGACCAAAAGATCAGTTAGGAAGCATAGGAACTGAAAGTGGTCTGTGGTCACCACCTGCAAAACCACTCCTTTATTGAGGGTGTCTGCTAATGCCTATAATTTCCACCTTTTGTCTATTCCATTTGCAAAACAGCATGTGAAATGTATTGTCAATCAGTGTTGCTTCCTAAGTGGACAGTTTTATTTCACAGAAGTATGATTGACTTGGTGTTACATTTATGTTTTAAGTGTTCCATTTATTTTTTGAGCAGTGTATATTCCTATAAACAGTAATGCAACACTAAATCAGTGATAATATAACTTTTGCTTGTCTTTTCTTGTGCATTTGTGAACATTTGTGAACATGTGCATTCAAAGACCGGAGCATACATAACACATACAGTTGAATCAAAAGTTGACATACCCTTAGCCAAATACATTTAAAATACGTTTTTCACAATTCCTGACATTTAATTCCAGTAAAAATGACCTGTTTTAGGTCAGTTAGGATCACCACTTTATTTTAAGAATGTGAAATGTCAGAATAATAGTAGAGAGAGTGATCTATTTCAGCTTTTATGTCTTTCATCACATTCCCAGTGGATCAGAAGTTTACATACACTCAATTAGTGTATTGGTAGCATTGCCTATAAATTGTTTAACTTGGGTTAAATGTTTCGGGTAGCCTTCCACAAGCTTCCCACAATAAGTTGGGTGAATTTTGACCCATTCCTCCTGACAGAGCTGGTGTAACTGAGTCAGGGTTGTAGGCCTCCTTGCTCAAATAATTTTCCACCCTCATGATTCCATCTATTTTTTGAAGTGCACCAGCCCCTCCTGCAGCAAAGCACCCCCACAACATGATGCTGCCATCCCCTTGCTTCACGGTTGGGATGGTGTTCATCGGGCTTGCAAGCCTCCGCCTTTATCCTCCAAACATAACAATGGTCGTTATGGCCAAACAGTTCTATTTTGTTTCATCAGACCAGAGGACATTTCTCCAAAAAGTACGATCTTTGTCCCCATGTGCAGTTGCAAACCATAGTCTGGCTTTTTTAAGGTGGTTTTGGAGCAGTGGCTTCTTCCTTTCAGGTTATGTCGATATATAGCACTCGTTTTACTGTGGATATAACTACTTTTGCACCTGTTTCCTGCAGCATCTTCACAAGGTCCTTTGCTGTTGTTCTGGGATTGATTTGCACTGTTCGCACCAAATTATGTTTATCTCTAGGAGACAGAACGCGTCTCCTTCCTGAGTGGTATGACGGCTGCGTGGTCCCATGGTGTTTATACTTGTGTACTATTGTTTGTACAGATGAATGTGGTACCTTCAGGCATTTGGAAATTCCTCTCACGGATGAACCAGACTTGTGGAGGTCTACAATTTTGTTTCTGAGATCTTGGCTGATTTATTTTGATTTTCCCATGATGTCAAGCAAAGAGGCACTGAGTTTGAAGGTAGGCCTTGAAATACATCCACAGGTAAACCTCCAATTGACTCAAATGATGTCAATTATCCTATCAGAAGATTCTAAAGCCATGACATAATTTTCTGGAATTTTCCAAGCTGTGTAAAACCTCTTTGGGCTAGGCGTGCTGCTAGCGCCCCACCTTGACAACATCCGGTGAAATTGCAGAGCGCGAAATTCAAAATACAAAATTCGTAATATTAAACATCCATGACAATACAAGTGTCTTACATCGTTTAAAAGCTTAATTTCTTGTTAATCCAGCTGCTTTGTCAGATTTCAAAAAGGCTTTACGGCGAAAGCGTACCATGCGATTATCTGAGGACAGCGCCCCGCGTACAAAAGCATTACAAACATTTTCCAACCAAGCAGAGGCGTCACGAAAGTCAGAAATAGCGAATAAATAAATCACTTACCTTTGAAGGTCTTCCTCTGTTTGCAATCCCAAGGGTCCCAGCTACATAACAAATTGTCATTTTGTTCGATAAAGTCCTTCTTTATATCCCAAAAAGTAAGTTTAGTTGGCGCGCTTGATTCAGTAATCCACCAGTTTCCCTCATTCAAAATCCATACAAATTAATCCCAAAAGTTACAAATAAACTTCGTCCAAACAAGTCAAACAACGTTTCTAAACAATCCTCAGGTACCCTAATATGTAAATAAACGATAAAATTTAAGACGGAGAATAGTATGTTCATTACCGGAGATAGATAACGAAGTGCGCGCCCTCATCCACGGGCGCCACAATACTACAGTCAAAATGGGAGCCACCTAAAAAAAAGTAAAAATTCTAACTCATCTTTCAAAAAACAAGCCTGGAACTCTTTCTAAAGACTGTTGACATCTAGTGGAAGCCCTAGGTACTGCAATCTGGGAGGATTTTCCCATAGACAGCCATTTCAATGAGTGGTGACCCCCCCCAAAAAAAGATTTCCGTATGGATTCTCCTTGGGTTTTCGCCTGCCATATCAGTTCTGTTATACTCACAGACATTATTTTAACAGTTTTAGAAACTTTAGAGTGTTTTCTATCAAATACCACCAATTATATGCATATCCTAGCTTCTGGGCCTGAGTAACAGGCAGTTTACTTTGGGCACCTCAGTCATCCAAACTTCTGAATACTGCCCCSGTCCCTAAGACGTTTTAAAGGCACAGTCAACTTAGTTTATCTTCTTTGGGCTGCAAGCCCGACGTCGGTACACTCATGACAACAGCCAGCTCAAGTGCAGGGCGCGAAATTCAAAATATATTTTTTWGAAATATTTAACTTTCACACATTAACAAGTCCAATACAGCAAATGAAAGATAAACATCTTGTGAATCCAGCCAACATGTCAGATTTTTTAAATGTTTTACAGCGAAAACACCACGTATATTTATGTTAGCTCACCAACAAATACAAAAAAGGACAGACATTTTTCACAGCACAGGTAGCATGCACAAAACCAACCTAACTAACCAAGAACCAACCAAACTAACCAAGAAACAACTTCATCAGATGACAGTCTTATAACATGTTATTCAATAAATCTATGTTTTGTTCGAAAAATGTGCATATTTGAGTTATAAATCAGTTTTATATTGCAGCTACCATCACAGCTACCGTCAGAAATAGCACCGAAGCAGCCAGAGTAATTACAGACACCAACGTCAAATACCTAAATACTCATCATAAAAATTTCTGAAAAATACATGGTGTACAAGCAAATGAAAGACAGGCATCTTGTGATTCCAGCCAATATTCCGATTTCTTAAGTTTCTTAAACCCCACCTCTTTAAGGAATACCTAGGATAGGATAAAGTAATCCTTCTCACCCCCCCCCCCTTTAAAAGATTTTAGATGCACTATTGTAAAGTGCGCCGTTCCACTGGATGTCATAAGGTGAATGGCACATTTGTAAGTCGCTCTGATAAGAGCGTCTGCTAAATGACTTAAATGTAAATGTAAATGTTTAAGTGTTTTACAGCGAAAACACAATATAGCATTATATTAGCTTACCACAATAGCCAGAAAACACAAGCCATTTACCAGCAGCAAAAGTTAGCGATCGTAACAAACCAGCAAAAGTAATATAATTTTTGACTAAACTTGATAACTTCATCAGATGACAGTCCTATAACATCAGGTTATACATACACTTATGTTTTGTTCGAAAATGTGCATATTTAGAGCTGAAATCAGTGGTTATACATTGTGCTACGTAGCATCTTTTTCCCACAACGTCCGGGATATTTTTCTGCCACTCACATATTCTGACCAAATAACTATTCATAACATTACTAAAAAATACATGTTGTATAGGAATGATAGAACACTAGTTCTTAATGCAATCGCCGTGTTAGAATTCTAAAATAACTTCATTACGACATGCAGTTTACGTTATGGCGAGAGCGTGCCCAAAATCTGGGCGCAAACTACTAGTTCACATGTTCGACAGATATATGAAATAGCATCATAAAATGGGTTCCTACTTTTGATGATCTTCCATCAGAATGTTTGTACAAGGGGTCCTTTGTCCAGAACAATCGTTGTTTGGATTTAGAATGTCCTCTTCTCCAGTCAATTAGCACGGAAAGCTAGCAAAGTGGCGCGAAGCTCTCCGTCCTGAACATACGCAGACAAAGCAACACGCCTAACGTCCCGAAAAATTTCAATAATCTAATAAAACTATATTGAAAAAACATACTTTACGATGATATTGTTCACATGTATAAATAAAATCAAAGCGGAGATATTAGTCAGCTTTAACAGAAGGCAATACAGGTACTTCTCGCACGTTCCAGAAAACAGGAAATTGGGGTCACGTCATGCCAAGAGCTTTTATTCGACCTCAGATCATGTTAATACATGTCAGGACCCGGTGAGAGAAACAGTCACTAATAGTCGGCAGAACCAGAAGATGAGGCAGACTCGCAGTACTAGAGATGGTGGTTTAATAAAATGACAAGATCTTCAGGCAAAGAATATAAATCCACCACGTCCAAAAATAAAGCCAAGAGGCACAAAATGGATATCCTCTAAAATACAAAGAAACTCCACAAAGTGGTAAAAACAGCAGGGAAAAACAAACCTCAAAAGACTACTCAAAAATACACAAGCACTAAACCAGAGAATCTCTGGAAAATCCAAAAAGAGAAATATATGTTCACAACAAGGCTGGGGCTGGGTGCTAACATACAAACACTGAGCAAAGAACTGAGGAACACACAGGGTTTAAATACTAACAAGGGAATGACACACAGGTGAAAACAATAATTAGAGCAAGGAAATTAGAGCAAGGAAAAAACAAAAGGTACAAAAAAGGTGCAATGGGGACATCTAGTGACCAAAACCAGAACAGTCCTGGCCAAAACCTGACAATACACTCCATTTCTTCTCTCACTGCCTGTTGACATCTAGTGGAAGGCGTATGAAGTGCATGTATACTAATAAATATCAAGCACATTTATAGGCAGGCCCTAGAACAGAGCATCGATTTCAGATTTTCCACTTCCTGTTAGGAAGTTTGCTGCAAAATGAGTTCTGTTTTACTCACAGATATAATTCAAACGGTTTTAGAAACGAGAGAGTGTTTTCTATCCAATAGTAATAATAATATGCATATTGTACGAGCAAGAATTGAGTACGAGGCCGTTTGAAATGGGCACCTTTTATCCAGGCTACTCAATACTGCCCCTGCAGCCCAAAGAGGTTATGTAAACTTCTGATCCACTGGAATTGTGATCCAGTGAATTATAAGTGAAATAATCTGTCTGTAAACAATTGTTTGAAAAATGACTTGTGTCATGCACAAAGTAGATGTCTTAACCGACTTGCCAAAACTATAGTTTGTTTACAATAATTTGTGGAGTGGTTGAAAAACGAGTTTTAATGACTCCAACCTAAGTGTATGTAAACTGCCGACTTCAACTGTACATACCTCTCCTCATCGCAAACTGAGGAGTAAAAGCATGGCTCCCGTCGATGACATCACAGCATTAACACAATTTAGAAAATAAATACAATAAAATTGTTCACTCTTGAAAGTAATGTAATACATCTCAAAATAACCTTAAAAMAATACATTAAAATAAATATGAGGGATTTTCGGTGAAATACATAGGGTATATTTTACACCTGTTACACATGCACTACTTTTCCAAATACACTTGATGCTCTGCCATGCCAGCCACACTGCACACACCACCATGTCAGCCACACTTGATGCTCTCCACTGCCGCCCACTGCATCCACACCTATGTCAGCCACACTTGGATGGCTCTGCCAGTTGGCCACCACGACTGGCAGCACTCCACCGATGTTTTCAGCCACACTTTGATGCTAACTATCCATTGCGCAGCCACACTGCACACACCACCATGTCAGGCACAACTTGATGCTCACGCTATGCAGCCACACTGCACACACCACGCATGGTCAGCCACACTTGATGCTCAGGGGGGGGGGGGGGGGGGGGGGGGGGGGGGGGGGGGGGGGGGGGTGGGGGGGGGGGGGGGGGGGGGGGGGGGGGGGGGGGGGGGGGGGGGGGGGGGGGGGGGGGGGGGGGGGGGGGGGGGTGGGGGGCTGTGCGGGGTGGGGGGGGGTGCCGCATGGCAGTCAGTGGTGCCAGACTGGCCGATCATAGGCTGCCACTCAGCTGTGTCATGGCCACAGCGTTTGATGCTCTACCTTTGGCCAGCCAACGTGCAACACCCACCATGTCAGCCACAGCTTGATGCTCAACATGCCAGCCACAACTGGTACGCACTACCATGGTCAGCCACACTGTGATTGCTGTCGAACATTTCAACACACTGCATGCTCGTTTCATGTCACCACACTGCATGCCTCTTACTATCTTCAACCATAATGGAGAGGGGGGTTGTGATAGGAGGATACTCTATGAGGACTGGGTAAAACAACCATGAAATAGTCATAATAAAACTTTATATAGCAAAGGAAGGCAGGATCCGACAAAGAGTGGGCAGCTGAACCTGTCAGACAGTGTGTCCAAGCATAGTCTGATATTCAGTATCTTTTGTGTGTGAACATCCCATGTTGGTCAGTGTGTGGTGGTTGTTTATGAGTCAGATTTGAATAGTGAATGTGTTGTCTCGATATGAACTGTGCTGAGATGGCCATTTTGGCTAACCGCATGCCTCGCCCCGCCCCGCTTCCCTGCATTCGCGGGTGTTAATCCATACCGTTCTGGTCCTGCAGGCTTATATGGACAGCACAGGCATTGTTTGGGAGCTGAGCTGGTGTGCTGGGGCTGGTGATGGGAATCCATGGACACGTCACACTAATATCGTACGCCATCACACAAGAGCCTCTCTGTGTCATTAACCTGAATGTGGAGCGCGGGTACTGGCGTCACTGTGAGAGACAGCATCCGGGCTGAGTCTGACAGGGGTTGGGGTGTCAGACTCAGCCCGGAAGGGCTGGTCTCTCACCTGTGACGTCCAATAACAATGAATGGAACAAGTGAGGGGCTGATGGAGAATGACATGTTGGGGGGGGGGGGGGGGCACAGGATTGGTCTAGCTCATCACTATTTTTAACACCAGCCCCTCCCTTCCTCCGTCCTCGTTTTTTTGTTGTGTTGACGGTTGTGCATTCATTTTGAGAGCCTAGTGGTTAGGGCGCTGGGCCAGCAAAAAATCAGTCATTCTGCCCCTTGAACAAGGCAGTTAAACCAACTGTTCCTACGCCGTCATTGTAAATAAGATTTGTTCTTAATAACTGACTTGCCTAGTTAAATCAACGTATAAAAATCATCACCGATCCTGCACCACATTTTCAGTGGGTGTGAGACACTGTGGCTTGTAGGCCTCTCCAGGTCTCACACCCACTGTGAAATCTGGTGTGGAGATCATCATGATCCTGAGGGTGCTCTGGATGGGAGGATCACCAGATCAAGACCCTTTCATGGCCAGCCCAATCTCGAGACCTGAATCCATTGAAAACCCGCCTGGAATGTGATCAAGATGGATGGTCACAAGTTATCCAAACAAAGCTGAGCTGCTGTGAATTTATGCACCAGGAAGTGGCAATAAAGTCACCCAACCATCAATGTGAAAGACTGGTGGAGGCATGCCAAAACGCCAAAACGCCATGTACAAATGTACAAAATGTACATGTTTGTTATTTTGACAGTTGTCATTTTGTCTGCAAATAAATGCTCTAAATTAAATATTTTTATAGAATAAAACAACTATTATACATTTTACCCAACACATACCTATGAAAGTAGTGTTAAGAACGCG
>NC_036854.1:23130381-23138371 GCF_002910315.2 Salvelinus sp. IW2-2015 | reverse complement strand
CTCGTTCCCATTGTCAACACAGCATCTCGTCATGTCACCACTGTCATGCTTTACTATCTCAACCATAATGGAGAGGGGGGTTGTGATAGGAGATACTCTATGAGGCATGGGTAAAACAACATGAATAGTCAAAATAAAAACTTTATAAAGCAAAGGAAGGGCAGCGATCCGACAAAGAGTGGGGCAGCTGAACCTGTCACAGAATGTCCAAGCATTAGTCTGTATATTCAGTAATCTTTTGTGTTGTGCTGACATACCCATGTTGTCAGTGTGTGGTTGTTTATGAGTCAGATTTGAATATGAATGTGTTTCAAACAGAGTCGCTGCGAGCAGCCATTTGCTAAACCGCATCCCCCCCACCCCCTTCCCTGTCGGGGTGTAATCCATACCCCTTTGGTCCCAGGGCTTATATGGACAGCACAGCATTTTGGGGAGACTGGCTTTGCTGGGCTGGTGATGGGAATCCATGACACACGCACACAGATATACCCACACACACAGGCCTCTCTTGTCATTAACAATGAATGGACCGCGGTAACTGGCGTCACTGTGAGAGACCAGCCATCCGGCTGAGTCTGACAGGGGTTGGGGTGTCAGACTCAGCCGGAAGGGTGTCTCTCACCTGTGACGTCCAATAACAATGAATGGACAGAGAGGCTGATGAGGAATGACATGTTGAGAAGAGGTGGGAGGAGGCGACAGGGTAGCAAGTGGGCACCAGGATGGATTGTCTAGCCTCATCATATTTTTAACACCAGCCCCTCCCTTCCTCCGTCCCTCGTTTTTTTGTTGACGGTTGTGCATTCATTTTGAGAGCCTAGTGGTTAGGGCGCTGGGCCAGCAAAAAATCAGTCATTCTGCCCCTGAACAAGGCAGTTAACCAACTGTTCCTAGGCCGTCATTGTAAATAAGAATTTGTTCTTAATAACTGACTTGCCTAGTTAAATCAACGTATAAAAATCATCACCGATCCTGCACCACATTTCAGTGGGTGTGAGACACTGTGGCTTGTAGGCCTCTCCAGGTCTCACACCCACTGTGAAATCTGGTGGAGATCATCACTGATCCTGAGGGTGCTCTGATGGAGGATCACCAGATCAAGACCCTTTCATGGCCAGCCCAATCTCCAGACCTGAATCCCATTGAAAACCCCTGGAATGTGATCAAGATGGATGGTCACAAGTTATCCAAACAAAGCTGAGCTGCTGGAATTTATGCACCAGGAGTGGCATAAAGTCACCCAACATCAATGTGAAAGACTGGTGGAGAGCATGCCAAAACGCCAAAACGCCATGTACAAATGTACAAAATGTACATGTTTTGTTATTTTGACCAGTTGTCATTTTCTGCAAATAAATGCTRTAAATTACAATATTTTTATAGAATAAAACAAACATTTACATTTTACCCAAACACATACCTATAAATATTAAAAACCAGAGAAACTGATTTTGCAGTGGTCTCTTAATTTTTTCCAGAGCTGTATGTTTATTTAGTCTGTCCATGAGAGATTATAGCTAGTGCAGTATGTATTGGTTTGGTTGGTTGAGGCCCCACACACACAGCTTGCAGCAAAAACGAACAAGTCATTTCTGTAGTAGCTTAGTCATAGGGAATTTCTGTGAGGTATATATTCCTTGGTGAATTGTGTTTTGACTCTCTGTGTGTGTGCAGACCGTCACAGGGTGTTGTGTCCCTAACTCCTTCCGGTTGTGGAGGCCATGTTCCCATTCTCCCAGGTGCCACAGGCCTTCCAGAAACTGAAGGGGGCCACGTAAAGGGGAAGATGGTGGTCATCGTGGCTGAAGAGGAGGGGGCCCCAGTGACTGAAGAGGATGGGGAGGTGGAGACTATTAACATGCCAGATTGAGAGGAAGTCAAGGAAGCAGTGCTAAAAAGCTAAACTGCTGTGGTGTCAACACTAAAAATTGGGTCATGTTCATTAGGTCAAGCTACGGAAAATGTGCCATCCTGGATGAGCTGCACTACCTGAGCCACTTGTGTGGGTTGTAGACTCATGCTACCACTAGAGTGAAAGCACCGCCAGCATTCAAAAGTGACCAAAACATCAGCCAGGAAGCATAGGAACTGAGAAGTGGTCTGTGGTCACCACCTGCAGAACCACTCCTTTATTGGGGGTGTCTTGCTAATTGCAATTCCACCTTTTGTCTATTCCATTTGCACAACAGCATGTGAAATTTATTGTCAATCAGTGTTGCTTCCTAAGTGGACAGTTTGATTTCACAGAAGTGTGATTGACTTGGAGTTACATTGTATTGTTTAAGTGTTCCCTTTATTTTTTTGAGCAGTGTATTTAGTGAAGTGCACCAGTCCCTCCTGCAGCAAAGCACCCCCACAACATGATGCTGCCACCCCCTTGCTTCACGGTTGGGATGGTGTTCTTCGGGCTTGCAAACCTCCCTCTTTTTACTCCAAACATAACAATGGTCATTATGGCCGAACAGTTCTATTTTTGTTTCATCAGACCAGAGGACAATCTTCCCAAAAGTATGATCTTTGTCCACATGTGCAGTTGCAAACCGTAGTCTGGCTTTTCTATGGCGGTTTTGGAGCAGAGACTTCTTCCTTGCTGAGTGGCCTTTCAGGTTATGTTGATATAGGACTCGTTTTACTGTGGATATAGAAACCTTTGTACCTGTTTCCTCCAACATCTTCACAAGGTCCTTTGCTGTTGTCCTGGGATTGATTTGCACTTCTCGCACCAAAAGTACTTTCATCTCTAGGAGACAGAACTCGTCTCCTTCCTGAGCGATATGACGGCTGCGTGGTTCCATGGTGTTTATACTTGCATACTATTGTTTGTACAGATGAACGTGGTACCTTCAGGCATTTGTAAACTGCTCCCAAGGATGAACCAGACTTGTGGAGGTCTACACATTTTTTTCTGAGGTCTTGGCTGATTTKTTTTGATTTTCCCATGATGTCAAGCAAAGAGGCACTGATCATCCACAGGTACACCTCCAATTGACTCAAATGATGTCAATTAGCCTATCAGAAACGTCTAAAGCCATGACATCATTTTCTGGAATTTTCAAAGCTGTTTAACGTTACAGTCAACTTAGTGTATGTAAAATTCTGACCCACTGGAATTGTGATACAGTGAAATAATCTGTAAACAATTGTTGGAAAAATTATTTGTGTCATGCACAAAGTAGATGTCCTATCCGACTTGCCAAAACTATAGTTTGTTAACAAGAAATTTGTGGAGTGGTTGAAAAAGGACTTTTAATGACTCCAACCTAAGTGTATGTAAACTTCCGACTTCAACTGTAAATGTTTAAACATTAAAAAAGTGATTATTTTTAGATAAAACTATACTAAATATATTCACGTCACCAAATAATTTTTTAAACACACTGTTTTGAAATGAAGGTCTACAGTAACTTCAACAGCACTCTGTAGGTTAGCATCATGGTGTAGTAGCCAGAGGACAGCTATTTTCGGTCCTCCTGTGGGTACATTGACTTCAGTACAAAACTTAGGAGGCTCATGATTCTCACCACCTTCCACTTACACAGTAATTATGACAACTTCCGGAGGACGTCCTCAAACCTACCAGAGCTCTTGCAGCATGAACTGACATATTGTCCACCCAATCAAAGAATCAGAATGAATCTAGTACTGAAAGCATAAGCAACAGCTAGCTAACACTGCAGTGCATCAAATGTGGTGAGTAGTTAAACAGAGAGAAAAACAATAGTTTAATTGTTTTGAACAAATGTATTTATTCAAAAAGGAAGCTATATTTCCTTGAATTTTTTTCACTTTCACTTACTTAGCTAGTGAATGTAGCTAGGTAGTTAACCCTCATTAAACACCCGGCTCAAACAAAGGGATACTATGTCAGCTAGCTGGCTATGGCTGTCCAACACTGGAACTCTTCCAAGTCAAGTTAAGCTTTTTGTTTTATATATTTATTGCCAATGGGGTCGCGGGTGTAACTGCTGAACTGCTTGCTGGCTGTACACTGTACTACATGATTGTAGCGGGTTTACTAACACATTAGATCTGTTAGCTATGTTGACTATGATGGTGACAATGATGTAGGCTGTGTGTCGAGGTTAGCGGTTATGATATGAAGGTTTGGCTTGGAAAGGTTTTTTCGCCTGGTCACAGAAGCTGATGAGTTGTGCAATGAAGTCCACAAGTGAAGCGAAATGATGAGAGGAGGAGAGAGTGTAGATGCGAGAAGGAATGATATATACAATGAGCAAAGTGATCATGTTGTTATGTGGCTGCTGTGAAAGTGGACTGTGTTTGACTGTGATCAGGGGTGTATTCATTCCGCAAAATCTATTGAAAAACGTTTCTCAAACAGCATATATACTTCCAGAATTTCTTTTCAACTGGTACTGAGGGTCCTTCAGACGAGTCTTATGAGGCCTGTGGGCGTCCTAGAGCAAAACAACCAACATGTATATTCGTGAGAGTCTCACCTTTGCACATATTAGTTTGTAGCCCAAATGTTTTGGACATTACAGACAGAATTTGGCTGATCGGCTGTACCGACTTCAAACGAGACTTCTGACACTTGTGGAGGTCGTAGAGCAAAACGGAGAGAGAGTCTCATCTTTCCATGGAGGGGTCATAATAGTTTGTAGGTCAAATACTTCAGATTCTATAGCTGATTTTGTGACAATACAGATTTTAGGGATGTCACCTTTTACCACGGAAGTGCGACATAGGCGGATGCGGTGAAATGAGACCCATCCATTGCAAAAAAAATACTATGTCTAGCATAAACTGACAGATTTTGATGGGGATTCTTTTTATTATGCTAATTTGATTTCTGTGGGGGCGCGAACATCAACCCAAGGGGGTTAAATGGAAAAAAATGATCAAAATGGAGATAAACACACCTGCATTTGTCCAATAGAAACTCAACATGTTTGGGATGCATTGCTTGTGTTTCTGCAGTGAAGTTGCCCCTATACCCTGATCTTGAGTCAGTTATGCATTTTTCCCACTAATTGTTAAGGTTAGGATTAGGGAAGGAGAAGCTGATCCTAGATCTTAACCTAGGGGAAACTTACCCCCAGAGCTGTTTCTCCAGATAAACTGCTTGTTCGACAAAGGCTATCTATTTACAGTATATTTTGTTATATTTGTGGGTTTGTGTGTTTAGAATTCATTACTGCAAAGTCAAATATATTAATTTTGTTACTACTAACCTTGTTAGGTATTTTGTTATTCCAAATATTTTTGTGACAAAATATTGACACATTACATTACAATATATTTATTCACATATGGGCTGTAATAAAATGTCAAAAAATACTTATATTCATAAAAAAAATGACAATGTCAACCTCATAAGTATGTTATCAGATAACATTAATGCATAGGTAAAGTATTTCAAGTTTACTCTTCTGAGTCCACTTTCTCGTGATGGAGTAATGAATACTATTGCTTTGTCCCTGTTTGTCTGTAAAGAATAATGCAATATTACAGATTTTCCTGGAACGTCAATATATTTTCCTTGTTGACCTCAAAGGAAAGAGTATACTGTATATGAGCTCCTCTTCCAGCAGCAAATGTTCTGTTCCAGAGGCATCTTGTCCTTGAGGCCTAAATGGGGCCCACTCTGCAGTTGCGCCACAGAGCTTTGAGGCCCCTCGGCGAGGGGGGCCACCCATTTTTGCCCTCTCACAACGAGACCTCAGAGAATCTCCACCGTTGGTTGGGTTTGTTTGGATCAAACACGTTGAGAATCATCAGTTTTTTGTCATAGTGTTGTCCACCTGTTAAAACAGACAATAGGTTTCAGCTGGGCCTTATTTCAATACCATAAAATGCATCCTTCCTCCCTTCCTTGTGGCAATCACTTATCGGCCAATGTTGGATCAGTGAAAGCAACAAAGTGGAAACCTTGGCTTCACCTACCCAATCACTTACAGATAAGTGATTACCTCAAGTAAGGTAGAAAGGATATTCAAACCCTTTCCGTCTCTAAACTTGACATAATACAGAATCCAGCTTTTTCATGCTCAAACGGGACAGGAGATATACAGTACTTGTTCAAAGTTTGGAATTTCAGATGATTACTATAGCTCCCCCCTTGGGCCAATCAGTGTCATTTTGTAAATGCCAGATCTTTATGGCAAGATTCACCCAAGTTTGGGCCAGTGGTTTCTGAGATATCGCGTATTAACGTACGAACGGGCGGAGAAAGATCCATAGTCCACCCTCCGATTTCATTGTGGGGGACAATGAAGTGAAACCAGTGAATAGTAAGTTACACTGGATTCTAAATGGACGTCCAGATCACTACAGCATAGGCACTTTCTCTTGCCTTCTGATTGGCTGGGTGGAAATACAGAGTGGCGCAGCGGTCTAAGGCACTGCATCTCGGTAAAATAGGCATCACTACAGTCCCTGGTTCGAATCCAAGCTGTATCACATCTGGCTGTGATTGGAAGTCCCATAGGGCGGCGCACAATTGGCCCAGCATCGTCCGCGTTTGGCCGGGCTAGGCCGTCATTAGAAATAAGTATTGGTTCTAAACTGGCTTTAAATAAAGGTTAAATAAAAGAAATTGATATATTGCTTCTACCTATCCAATCCTCTCAGATCTACAGGAGTGGCAGGGGAGTAAGGGCTGAAGGTCAATTTGGAATTCAGCAAACATGGGTCCTATTCATCAGTGCCCACTATAGCCTAGTGAATATGACCCTGGTAACTCATGTCTGTTGTCGTTTCTCGAGTATACAGCATATTGCACTTTCACTTTAAATGTGTAGCTATAGCACTTTGAATGAATTCTATTGTTTAGATTCTGTGTTTTCATGTTTATGTATTAGCTTTTTAAGCACATGACCAAATGACTTTCCCCCTGGTGGGATAATAAAGTTGATTAAAATCTGAATCTGTTTCTGCCTCATCATTGACCTCCAGGAGCAGGTCGGATGTGGCGGTATAGCGGATGAGGTCATCAGGAGTGATGCTCCAGCAGGAGGGATGTTTGGTGGGCTCAGGGTACATGCCCATGCGACTGCCTGCCATGACCACACTACTGCATGGAACCACACAGCAATCCTCAAGCATCTGGACAGACAGGGACACAGACAGAGTAGAAGATTAGATAGGAAAACTGTATTACCCTCTAAAGAGGAAATAATTTGTGCAGCATACATACCAAAACTGTAGACAGTAAATCACACATTTAAAAAATTGGGTCTGCTCACTCAAAAGTTATTCTACACCCAAAATATAGATGGGTGCTGGATCCTGGTCCATAATCCATGAGGAATGTGATGGAAAACATTCCAAAAGCCTTAATTTATGTGAAGTTACAAGGCCTCGTTCAGTGCTCCTCTGGAATTATAAACTAAACTCAGCAACAATAAAAAACTTCCCTTTTTCAGGACCCTGTCTTTCAAAGACAATTCATAAAAATCCAAATAACTTCACAGATCTTCATTGTAAAGGGTTGAAACACTGTTTCCCATGCTTGTTCAATGAACCATCAACAATTAATGAACATGCACCTGTGGAACGGTCGTTAAGACACTAACAGCTTACAGACGGTAGGAAATTAAGGTCACAGTTATGAAAACTTAGGACACTAAAGAGGCCTTTCTACTGACTCTGAAAAACACAAAACGAAAGATGCCCAGGGTCCCTGCTCATCTGCGTGAACGTGCCTTAGGCATGCTGCAAGGAGGCATGCGGACTGCATATGTGGCCAGGGCAATAAATTGCAATCTCCATACTGTGAAACGCCTAAGACAGCGCTACAGGGAGACAGAACGGACAGCTGATCGTCCTCACAATGGCATACCACATGTAACAACACTTGCACAGGATCGGGTACATCTGAACATCACACCTGTGGGACAGGTACAGGATGGCAACATCAACTGCCCGAGTTACACCAGGAACGCACAATCCCTCCATCAGTGCTCAGACTGTCCGCAATATGCTGAGACAGGCTGGACGGAGGCCCTGTAGGCCTGTTAACAAATCTCCA
>NC_036854.1:23065381-23127881 GCF_002910315.2 Salvelinus sp. IW2-2015 | reverse complement strand
TTTAAAGGTAATCTTGTTGTTAATCCCACCAAAGTGTCCGATTTCAAATATGCTTTTCAGCGAAAGCACTACAAACGATTATGTTAGGTCACCACAAAACCACAATAAGCACAGCCATTTTTCCAGTGAAAGATAGCTTTCACAAAAAGCAGAAATAGAGATAAAATTAATCACTAACCTTTGATTATCTTCATCAGATGACACTCATAGGACTTCATGTTACACAATACATGCATGTTTTGTTTGATAAAGTTTATATTTATATAAAAAAATCTGAGTTTACATTGGCGCGTTWCATTCACTAGTTCCAAAAACATCAAGTGATTTTGTATAGCCACATCGTTTCAACAGAAATACTCATCATAAATGTAGATGATAATACAAGTTATAACAAAGAATTATAGATATACCTCTCCTTAATGCAACCGCTGTGTCGTATTTCAAAAAATCTTTACGGAAAAATAAACCATGCAATAATCTGAGACGGAGCTCAGAACAATAGCCAAATTAGCCGCCATGTTGGACTCAACAGAAACCAGAAAATACATGATAAATGTTTCCTTACCTTTGATGAACTTCATCAGAATGCAGTCCTAGGAATCCCAGGTCCACAATAAATGCTTGATTTGTTCGATAATGGCCGTTATTTATGTCCAATTAGCTACTTTGGAATTGTTTACCAAACGCGCTAACCAAAGTCACAAAGCGCGTCCACTATAACGTGACGAAATGTCCAAAAGTTCCGTAACAGTCAGTAGAAACATGTCAAATGATGTACTGAATCAATCTTTAGAATGTTGTTAACATACATCTTGAATAACGTTCCAACCGGAGAATTACATTGACTTCAGTTGACCGATGGAACGGAGCTCCCTCTCACGTGAACGCGCCAGTTCCAAAACTCATCCATATCTCACTGTAATTTCAATGAGAGCTTGGTTGAAAATCTGCCACCCCCAGAAAAAATCCAAACAGAAAGTGGAACTTCTCAGGTTTTTTCCTGCCATATGAGTTCTGTTATACTCACAGACATAATTCAAAKAWTTTTAGAAACTTCWGAGTGTTTTCTATCCAATACTAATAATAATATGCATATATTAGCAACTATGACATAGGAGCAGGCCGTTTACTCTGGGCACCTCTGTGCACCTTTCATCCAAGCTACTCAGTACTGCCCCTTCAGCCATAAAAAGTTTTAAAAAAATATGGATAAGAAGAGATAAAAGTAACAAGTAATTAAAGAGCAGCAGTAAAAAATGACAATATATACAGGGGGGAGCCGGTACAGAGTCAATATGCGGGGGCACCGGTTAGTTGAGGTAGTATGTACATGTAGGTAGAGTTATTAAAGTGACTATGCATAGACGACAACAGAGAGTGGCAGTGGTGTGGAGGGGGGGGGGGAATGCAAATTGTGTGGGTAGCCATTTGACTAGATGTTCAGGACTTGTTCAGGAGATGTTCAGCCTCTTGGACCTAGACTTGGCACTCCGGCCACTACGGTGGCTAGAGTCTTTGACAATTTTTAGGGCCTTCCTCTGACCGCCTGGTATAGAGGTCCTGGATGGCAGGAAGGTTGGCCCCAGTGATGTACTGGGCCGTTCGCACTACCCTCTGTAGTCCCTTGTGGTCGGAGGCCGAGCAGTTGCCATAGCAGGCGGTGATGCAACCAGTCAGGATGCTCTCGATGGAGCAGCTTGTAGAACCTTTTGAGGATCTGAGGACCCATGCCAAATCTTTCCAGTCTCCTGAGGGGGAATAGGTTTTGTTGTGCCCGCTTCACGACTGTCTTGGTGTGCTTGGACCATGTTAGTTTGTTGGTGATGTGGACACCAAGGAACTTGAAGCTGTCAACCTGCTCCGCTGCAGCCCCGTCGATGAGAATGGGGGTGTGCTCTGTCTTCTTTTTCCTGTAGTCCACAATCATCTCCTTTGTCTTGATCACGTTGAGGGAGAGGTTGTTGTCCTGGCACCACAAGGCCAGGTCTCTGACCTCCTCCCTATAGGCTGTCTCGTTGTTGTCGGTGATCGGACTGTTGTGTCATCGGTAAATGTAATGATGGTGTTGGAGTTGTGCCTGGCCGTGCWGTCATGAGTAAACATGGAGTACAGGAGGGGGCTGAGCACGCATCCCTGAGGGGCCTCTGTGTTGAGAATCAGTGTGGCGGATGTGTTGTTACCTACCTTTACCACCTGGTGGAGGCCCGTCAGGAAGTCCAGGATCCAGTTGCAGAGGGAGGTGTTTAGTCCCAGGGTCCTTAGCTTATTGATGAGCTTTGAGGGCTCTATGGTGTTGAACACTGAGCTGTAGTCAATGAATAGCATTTTGGAGTGGGTCTAGGGTTTCTGGGATGATGGTGTTGATGTGAGCCATGACCAGCCTTTCAAAGCACTTCATGYCTACAGACYTGAGTGCTACMGGTRGGTAGTCATTTAAGCAGGTTACCTTAGTGTTCTTGGGCACAGGCCCTATGGTGGTCTGCTTAAAACATGTTGGTATTACAGACTCGGGCTGGGAGGGATTGAAAATGTCAGTGAAGACACTTGCTAGTTGGTCAGCGCATGCTCGCAGTACACGTCCTGGTAATCCGTCTGGCCCTGTGGCCTTTTGAATGTTGACCTGTCTAAAGGTCTTACTCACATTGGCTGCGTAGAGCGTGATCACACAGTCTTCCGGTACAGCTGGTGCTCTCATGCATGTTTCAGTGTTTTTTGCCTTGAAGCGAGCATAGTAGTTTAGCTCGTCTGATAGGCTTGTGTCTCTGGGCAGCTCTTGGCTGTGCTTCCCTTTGTAGTCTGTAAGGGTTGTCAAGCCCTGCCACATCCGACGAGCGTCAGAGCCAGTGTAGTACTACTTGATCTTAGTCCTGTATTGATGCTTTGCCTGTTTGATGGTTCGTCGGAGGGTAAAGTGGGATTTGCTATAAGCTTCTGGGTTAGAGTCCCGCTCCATGAAAGAGGCAGCTCTAGCCTTTATCTCAGTGCGGATGCTGCCTGTAATCTATGGCTTCTGTTTGGGGTATGTACGTACAGTCACTGTGGGGACGACGTCATCAATGCACTTATTGATGAAGCCTATGACATATGTGGTGTACTCCTCAATGCCATTGGAGGAATCCCGAAGCATATTCCAGTCTGTGCTAGCAAAACAGTCCTGTATCTTAGCATCTGCTTCATCTAACCACTTTTTTATTGATTTAGTCACTGGTGCTTCCTGCTTAAATTTTTTGCTTGTATGTAGGAATCAGGAGGATGGAATTATGGTCAGATTTGCCAAATTGAGGGCGAAGGAGAGCTTTGTATGCGTCTCCGTGTGTGGTGTCCAGAGTTATTTTCCCTCTGGTTGCACATTTAACATGCTGATAGAAATTTGGTAAAACTGATTTAAGTTTCCCTGCATTTAAGTCCCCGGCTACTAGGAGTGCCGCCTCTGGGTGAGCGTTTTCTTGTTTGCTTATGGTGGAATATAGCTCATTCAATGCTATCTTCGTGCCGACCTCTGACTGAGGTGGTATGTAAAGAGCTACGAAGATTACGGATGAGAACTCTCTCGGTAGGTAGTGTGGTCTATAGCTTATCATGATATATTCAACCTCAGGCGAGTAATAGCTCGAGACTTCCTTAGATATAGTGCACCAGCTGTTATGCACCAGACGCCGCTGTTCTATCCTGCCGGTACATCGTATAACCAGCCAGCTCTATGGTGATATTGTCGTTGTTCAGCCACGACTCCGTGAAGCATACGATGTTAGTTTTTAATGTTGGTGCATTAATCTTCCCTGTAACTCGTCGATTTTATTGTCCAAAGATTGCACATTTGCTAGCAGAATTGAGGGAAGTGGGGGTTTATTCTATCGCCTTCGAATTCTCAGAAGGCAGCCCGCTCTCCGGGCCTCTCTAACTCCGCCTCCTCTTCACAAAGATCACGAGGCTTGGGGGCTGTTCCCGAGGGAGCCGTATATCCTCCGCTTTGGGGTCGTCAGAGTCGTGAAAAAAGAAATACGATTCTGCTAGTCCATGGTGAGTAATCCCAGTCCTGATGTCTAGAAAATGACCATAACAAGCATTCTAATCACCTGTAAATGCACACTGAACAGGTGTAATGAATGCGTGTAAAAATGACCATAACAAGTGTTCAAATCGCCTGTTAACTTCACACTGGACAGGTGAAAGAATCACGTGTACAAAAAATAACATTTGACACTATTATAATTACAAGTGTGAAAGAATCACAGGTGTTCAATCACGTGTTCCGGGTAAGACGATTTGAAACTCTTGGCCTTCCATAGAAGCATGGACTGAACTGAACTCTGACGCAGTTTGTCTCCCTGTCATGTCGAGCTGGGGAGTGGCAGCCAGCCTACAGTCAGCTCTACAAATAAAATCATGTTCATTTGGGAACGTGTAGGGACTACCTGACCTTGTCCAATGAGAAATGCTTGTTTTTGTTTCCTTTTTAAAACTCTTACTGAACTCAACCCTTCTGAACTACACCCTGAGCTGGAGAGAAGGAACGTTATACTATACATGAATGAACGCCTTAGACATACTGTAGCTCTACAGGCAAGATTAATATTTATCAGGCATACAGTGAGAAACAATTAGCTAGCACAGGTACATTTGTAATAGCTGCAAGGCTAGAGGGCTGCACATGCTGTAAGATATTGCGTGTCAATCTCTAGGCTCACTTATGAATGTGGATATCTTTAAACCGACACTCAGTGATATCACGTTGCCACGAGCAGCGCAGCAGATGTTGCAGATGCTCGCTATGCCAGACGGCGCACTCCCAGCGTATGCACAGAGCATCTGTGCATGTGCACGGGTGTGCTTCAATAGCTATAACGTGATATCTGCAGGACCAAAACAGCAGGGAAGTTTACACTTGTGTTTTTACAGCCCACAACATGATGATTGTGTAGTCAAGCATCTAAAGAGGAGGAGAAAAGCCTGCTTTGGATGAGCAAGGAAGAACAATAACAACCTGTTGTACTATAACTTTTTAACTTTTAGGTAGCACCTTTTTTTTCTAAGAGTGTAGCTTTATAAGATAGACATTGTATTGGCTTGCTAAATGAGCTGCTTTTCTGAAAATGTCTGTCTGATATAACTAGCTAGTAATTCTTGTTCTGTAGGCTTTCCTCCTCCTCCTCGCTGGTCTGCAGATGCTTGAGTACTTGACATTTCCGAGAACTAACAACTTTATCAGATAGACATTTTCAGGAAAAGCAGCTCATTTAGCAAGCCAATAAAATACCTATTGCATTGGTTCAACCTTGAAATATAGCTACTCAAGATAGAGATCTGACCTTTATATCTCTGTAGCAGTTTGCTCTGACCTCGTCTGGGCACTGCAACAGCCAAATCTTACTCCCAATTCTGTATTGTCTAGATTTTGCAGGTAGCTAGCCTGTTCTCCTAAAACATTAGCTAAGTTAGCCAACTTGAGCAAATACATCTCAGCTTGCTAACTAGCAAAGCCAACCAATTACATAACAAATATACACAGAGTGAACAATTATTTTCTAAACTAATGTTAGTCTCAACCAAATGACAAGTACAAAGAACTATTGCTCTCTTCCACAACGTAACAACCATTAGTTACAGGCTAGACAGAAGACTATTGCTAGATAGCTAACTAGCCATACGATTTCAATGAAAATAGCTAGCCAGCGTCAGATTTGTAGCTGTAATGCTACAGTGGGGCAAAAAAGTATTTAGTCAGCCACCAATTGTGCAAGTTCTCCCACTTAAAAAGATGAGAGAGGCCTGTAATTTTCATCATAGGTACACTTCAACTATGACAGACAAAATGAGGGAAAAAAATCCAGACAATCACACTGTAGGATTTTTTATGAATTTATTTGCAAATTATGGTGGAAAATAAGTATTTGGTCACCTACAAACAAGCAAGATTTCTGGCTCTCACAGACCTGTAACTTCTTCTTTAAGAGGCTCCTCTGTCCTCCACTCGTTACCTGTATTAATGGCACCTGTTTGAACTTGTTATCAGTATAAAAMACACCTGTCCACAACCTCAGAAGCTGAAACAACGCATAGGMACTCACACTACCAACGGACATGGGAACAATAATCGACAAGACATGGTGAACGAAAGTGAACACTTATACAATTTCTCATCTTGGGGGAATGGGTACCAGGTGTGCATAATCACACAGTTCAGTCCCGCCTAGAGGCCGGTGACATAGACCTCCGGAACTGGTGCACAGAATGAGCAACAGTACCGGAGGGATCCATGACAGTACCTCCCCCTCGACGCGCTGCAGTGGAATGACACCAGCATCGAGGAAGACCACAGGAACACGGTGAGGGTCGGTCATGGCCAGTTGCAGCTGCCGAAGTGGCAGCGGCATCGGACGGACCAGTTCCCGCTGCCAAAGTTGCGCAGTCGTCGGATGGGCCAGTTGCGGCTGCCGAAGTTGCGGTGGCGTCGGACGGGCCATTCCCACTGTCTCCCTTTATGGTCGATTATTGGATAATGAAAAAATAAATTGTGGATTTTAATCTGTGATTGAGGCAACCATGTTTTTGGTAAAAATGTCCTAGTACTGGGTAAAGTTCATGATGCCGTTGACCTTAACGAAGGCCCCAGAACCAATGGATGCAAAATAGCTTCATAACACCAAACATCCGTCAATAATTTGTACCCCTTCCTTTTTGAAAAAAATATATACTTCTCATTCTCTGAGCAATTGTATTATTTTTTATTTGATTTTATATATATATATATWTTTTTTTTACCTTTATTTAACCAGGTAGGCCAGGTGAGAATAAGTTCTCATTTACAACTGTGACCTGGCCAAGATAAAGCAAAGCAGTGRGACACAAACAACAACACATGTTCCGAGTTACACATGGAATAAACAAACGTACAGTCAATAACACAATAGAAAGTGCAGAAGATGAATGTGCAAGTAGAGATACTGGGGTGCAAATGAGCAACAACAAAAAAATAACAATATGGGAATGAGGTAGTTGGGTGGGCTATTTACAGATGGGCTATGTACAGGTGCAATGATCGGTAAGCTGCTCTGACAGCTGATGCTTAAAGTTAGTGAGGGAGATATAAGACTCCAGCTTCAGTGATTTTTGAAATTCGTTCCAGTCATTGGCAGCAGAAAACTGGAAGGAAAGGCGGCCAAAGGAGGAGTTGGCATTGGGGATGACCAGTAAAATATACCTGCTGGAGCGCGTGCTACTGGTGGGTGCTGCTATGGTGACCAGTGAGCTGAGATAAGGCGAGCTTTACCTAGCAAAGACTTATAGATGACCTGGAACCAGTGGGTTTGGCGATGAATATAAAGCGAGGGCCAGCCAAAGAGAGCATACAGGTCGCAGTGATGGGTATTATATGGGCTTTGGTGACAAAACGTATGGCACTGTGATAGACTACATCCAATTTTCTGAGTAAAGTGTTGGAGGCTATTTTGTAAATTACATCGACAAAGTCAAGGATCGGTAGGATAGTCAGTTTTATGAGGGTATGTTTGGCAGCATGAGTGAAGGATGCTTTGTTGTGAAATAGGAAGCCAATTCTAGATTTCATTTTGGATTGGAGATGCTTAATGTGAGTCTGGAAGGAGAGTTTACAGTCTAACCAGACACCTAGGCATTTGCTGTTGTCCACATATTCTAAGTCAGAACCGTCCAGAGTAGTGATGCTAGACGGGCGGGCAGGTGCCGGCAGTGATCGGTTGAAGAGCATGCATTTAGTTTTACTTGCATTTAAGAGCAGTTGGAGGCCACGGAAGGAGTATGGCATTGAAACCAGTCTGGAGGTTTATTAACACAGTGTCCAGAGAAGGGCCAGAAGTATACAGAATGGTGTCATCTACGTAGAGGTGAATCAGAGAATCACCAGCAGCAAGAACGACATCATTGATGTATACAGAGAAGAGAGTTGGCCCGAGAATTGAATCCTGCGGCACCCCCATAGAGACTGCCAGAGGTCCAGAAAACAGGCCCTCCGATTTGACACACTGAACTCTATCTGAGAAACCAAGGCTGTTGAGTCTGCCGATAAGAATGTGGTGATTGACAGAGTCGAAAGCCTTGGCCAGGTCGATGAAGACGGCTGCACAGTACTGTCTTTTATCGATGGCGGCTATGATATCGTTTATGACCTTGAGCGTGGCTGAGGTGCACCCATGACCAGCTCGGAAACCAGATTGCGTAGCGGAGAAGGTACGGTGGGATTCGAAATGGTCGGTGATCTGTTTGTTAACTTGGCTTTCGAAGACTTTAGAATGGCGGGGTAGGATAGATATAGGTCTGAAACAGTTTGGGTCGAGAGTGTCTCCCCCTTTGTAGAGGGGGATGACCGCGGCAGCTATCCAATCTTTAGGGATCTCAGACGATACGACAGAGAGGTTGACAYCAATTGCGGCGGATCATTTTAGAAAGAGAGGGTTCAGATTGTCTAGCCCAGCTGATTTGTAGAGATCCAGATTTTGCAGCTCTTTCACAACATTAGCTATCTTGATTTGGGTGAAGGAGAAATGGAGAGGCTTGGGCAAGTTGCTGTGGGGGGTGCAGAGCTGTTGACCGGGTTGGGGGTAGCCAGGTGGAAAGCATGGCCAGCCGTAGAAAAATGCTTATTGATATTCTCGATTATTGTAGATTTATCAGTGGTGACAGTGTTTCCAGCCCTATATCTAGTCTTAGTTCTAATTTTTTTGAATGGGGAATGCTTATTTAAGATGGCAAGGAAAGCACTTTGAAAGAATAACCAGGCATCCTCTACTGACGGAATGAGGTCAATATCCTTCCAGGATACCCGGGCCAGCTCGATTAGAATGGCCTGCTCGCTGAAGTGCTTTAGGGAGCGTTTGACAGTAATGAGGGGTGGTCGTTTGACCTCAGACCCATTACGGATGCAGGCATTGAGGAAGTGATCGCTGAGATCCTGGTTGAAGACAGAAGAGGTGTATTTAGAGGGCAGGATGGTCAGGATGATATCTATGAGAGTGCCCGTGTTTACGGATTTAGGGTTGTACCTGGTAGGTAGGACGACCGGGGTGTAAAGCATATCCCAGTTTAGGTCACCTAACAGTACAAACTCTGAAGATAAATGGGGGGCAATTAATTCACATATGGTGTCCAGGGCAAAGCTGGGGGCTGAGGGGGGTATATAACAAGTGGCAACAGTGAGAGACTTATTTCTGGAAAGGTGGATTTTTAAAAGTACAAGCTCAAACTGTTTGGGCACAGACCTGGATAGCATGACAGAACTCTGCAGGCTATCTCTGCAGTAGATTGCAACTTCACACCCTTTGGCAGTTCTATCTTGGCGGAAAATGTTGTAGTTTGGTATGGAAATGTCTGAATTTTTGGTGTCCTTCCTAAGCCAGGATTAAGACACGGCTAGGACATCAGGGTTGGCGGAGTGTGCTAAAGCAGTGAATATAACAAACTTAGGGAGGAGGCTTCTGATGTTAACATGCATGAAACCAAGGCTTTTACGGTTACAGGGAATATGGAGGGAACTAGGGGTTACAGGGCCTGGGTTAACCTCTACATCACCAGAGGAACAGAGGAGGAGTAGGATAAGGGTACTGCTAAAGGCTAAAAAAACTGGTCGTCTAGTATGTTGGGGACAGAGAATAAAAGGACCAGATTTCTGGTCTGCTTCTGATGGAAGTTCCAGTTATAAGGAATAACAATAGCAGATCAGTACCACATTGGGTGAGGCAGGTTGCAGGAAAGTATATTTAGATCGTAGATAGAAAGTGAGATTAAGATATATGTGAAGAAGACCGGCTATTTACACGGGATGAGACACAGGATAAGACAAAGAAAGATACACACATCCCACTGCAATGCCATCTTGGAAGTATAAAATACAATTTCCCCATTTATTGTAGCTTACCGTAGCTCAAAATAGTATTATTTATTTTATATAGTCATTTTTGKTCATCTTTACAAGGTTGTRAATAATTACTGTGCATTTGGAAAGTATTCAGACCCCTTGACTTTCACCACATTTTTTTTTACGTTACAGCCTTATTTTAAAATTGATGAAATTGTTTTCCCCCTCATCAATCTACACACAATACACAGTCAATTCTTGTCATTAAAAAACTGAAATATCATATTTACATAAGCATTCAGACCATTTACTCAGTACTTTGTTGAAGCACCTTTTCCAGTGATTACAGCCTCCAGTCTTTTTGGGTATGACACTACAAGCTTGGCACACCTGTATTTGGGGAGTTTCTCCCATTCTTCTCTGCAGATCATCTCAAGCTCTGTCAGGTTGGATGGGGAGTGTTGCTGTACAGCTATTTTCAGGTCTCTCCAAAGATGTTCGATCGGGTTCAAGTCCAGGCTCTGGCTGGGCCACCACAGGACATTGAGAGACTTGTTCCAAAGCCACTACTGCGTTGTCTTGGATTTGTGCTTATGGTTGTTGTCCTGTTGGAAGGTGAACCTTCGCCCCAGTCTGAAATCTGGAGCGCTCTGGAGCAGGTTTTCATCAAGGATCTCTCTCTTGCTCCATTCATCTTTCTCTCGATCCTGAGTAGTCTCCCGGTCACTGCCAATGAAAAACATTCCCACAGCATGATGCTGCCACCACAATGCTTCACTGTAGGGATGATGCCAGGTTTCCTCCAGACGTGACGCTTGGCATTCAGGCCAAAGAGTTCAATCTTGGTTTCATCAGACCAGAGAATCTTGTTTCTCATAGTATGAGAGTCCTTTAGGTGCATTTTGGCAAACTCCAAGCGGGCTGTCATGTGCTTTTTACTGAGGAGTGACTTCCGTCTGGCCACTCTACCARAAAGGCCTGATTGGTCGKGCGCTGCAGAGATGGTTGTCCCTCTGGATGGTTGTCCCTCCCATCTCCACAGAGGAACTCTAGAGCTATGTCAGAGTGACCATCGAGTTCTTGGTCACTTCCCTGAACAGGGCCCTTCTCCCCCGATTGCCCTGTTTGGCCAGGCGGCCAGCTCTAGGAAGAGTCTTGGTGGTTCCAAACGTCTTCCATTTAATAATGATGGAAGCCACTGTGTTCTTGAGAACCTTCAATGCAGCAGACATGTTTTGGTACCCTTCCCCAGATCTGTGCCTCGACACAATCCTGTCTCGAAGCTCTACGGACAATTTCTTCGACCTCATGGCTTGGTTTTTGCTCTGACATGCACTGTCAACTGTGGGACCTTATATAGACAGGTGTGTGACTTTCAAAATCATGTCCAATCAATTTAATTTTACCACAGGTGGACTCCAATCAAGTTGTAGAATCATCTCACGGATGATCAATGGAAACAAGACGCACCTGAGCTCAATTTCGAGTCTCATAGCAAAAGGTCTCAATACTTATGTAAATAAGGTATTTCTGTTTTTTAAAACATGTTTTCGCTTTGTCATTATGGGGTATTGTGTGTAGATGGATGAGATAATTTTTTTTGTTAATCCATTTTAGAATAAGGCTGTAACGCAACAAAATGTTGAAAAAGGGAAGGGGTCTGAATACTTTCCGAATGCACTGTATGTCAACCAGACCTATGTTCAAATAGCATATATTTTCCTTTAAATACTTTAATTATTTGACTGAGCCTGCCTGGTGTGCCCTTTTGGGACTATTCTATTAGCTCCATTGTGCCAGGCAATCTCAATCAGGAGCAAGCCAAAGTGTTTTAAAGAAAACAAATACTATTTGAACCAGTCTGAAGTGAACCAAGACTGCCCTAACCCTAAAAAACTCATGTACCTTGACTTCGTTAGGATTCTCKACCTTAAAGCCACTTTGCAACACACAGAGAGAATCATTCACAACCACACTATATTCCACTAACTTAAAGCACACAGTGTCAATGTGTAAGTCAGCAGCAAAATATGATGCAATTTCCACACAGAGCATAATGAATTGTGACGCTGCTGGAGACAGATAGGGATAGAAGGAGAGATACTGAGATACTGCACTGCGACAGAGACTGGAAATGCCTCAATTCATTTCAATGAGAGCATTTTCTCTGAGAATAATGAGTAATTTGGTATGACAGTGAACTTAATAACCTTCATGTCGAGTGGTATTGGACATATAAGCACAATGTAAAATGTCATTAGAACAACTGACAATTGCTCACCAGTCACTATTCACTACCTGTCACGACTTCAACCGAGGCAGGCTCTCCTTCCCGTTCGGGTGGCACTCGGCGGTCGTCGTCACCGGCCTACTAGCTGCCACTGACTCTTTTTCCTCCCCCTCCTTATGTGTTTATTTGTATCACCTGTGTTCAGTTAGTTGGTAATTAGTGTGGCTTTATTAGTCAGCCCAGCCCGTATGCTTCTTTGTGCGGGATTGTTATATTGTAGCTTTTGGATTTCGGGAGTGTATATTATTATTGTGGACTGGGTTTGTTTCTCGTGTCGTTGGACCGTTGTGTATGACACCCAGTACGTCCGTGTTGGACATTTTGTTTGCCAGTTGGGCATTAAAGACTCAACATATTGAAGCTCTGCTGTTCCTCCCTAGATAGCCGGCCATTAGGGTCAGGGGTGGTCAGGGAGGCCACAGTTCCCCTGGACATGGTGACGCGGGGAATCATAGGGAACGTATCAGTCTCTTTTATTATTATCGCCTGCGTTTCCAGTGGTGCTGGGTATTCCCTGGTTGGCCCGGCACAATCCCAATATTTCGTGGAGACAGGGGGTTCTCCAGGGGTGGTCAGAGGAGTGTTCTGGAAGGTGTCTGGGAGTTTCCATTGGTGCCACGTCGGTGGAGAGTCCAGACCAGGGTTCCACGGTGCGCATTCCCCCCGAGTATGCCGATTTGGCCATCGCTTTCTGTAAAAAGAAAGCGACGAAATTACCACCACATCGACCGGGTAGGGATTGTGCGATAGATCTCCAGGTTAACGCTGCGCTTCCCAAGAGTCACGTGTACCCTTTGTCCCAAGAGGAGACGTTGGCTATGGAGACATATGTCGCGGAGTCTCTGGGACAGGGGTACATTCGGCCCTCCATCTCACCCGTCTCCTCGAGTTTCTTTTTTGTGAAGAAGGAAGAAGGGAGGGGTTGGAGTGTCCGTGTATTGAGTATATATAGAGGTATAATATGCTATCACAGTGGGTGTAGTTACCTCTACCACTCCTCATCGCCTTCGCGGTGGATCATTTCACGGAGCGCAGTTCTTTACAAAACTGGACCTCAGGAGCGCGTACAGTCTGGTGCGTATTCGGGAAGGAGACGAGTGGAAAACCGCATTTAGTACCACATCGGGCCACTATGAGTACTGCGTCATCCGTATGGGTTAAAGAATGCTCCAGCCGTTTTCCAATCCTTTGTAGACGACATTCTCAGGGACCTGCACGTGCAGGGGGTAGTTGTGTATATCGATGACATTCTGATCTACTCAACTACTCACGCCCGCGCATGTATCTCTGGTGCGCAAAGTGCTTGGCAGACTGCTGGAGCATGACCTATACGTCAAGGCTGAGAAGTGTGTGTTCTCCAAACAAGCCGTCTCCTTCCTGGGTTATCGCATTTCCACCTCGGGGTGGTGGTGGAGAGTGACCGCATAAAGGCCGTGCGTAATTGGCCGACTCCAACCACGGTGAAAGGTGCAGCGGTTTTTTGGGTTTTGCCAACTACTACCGGAGATTTATCCGGGGTTTTGGTCAGGTAGCGGCTCCCATTACCTCACTGCTAAAGGGGGCCCGGTGCGGTTGCGGTGGTCAGCGGCGGCGGACGGAGCTTTTAACAGGTTGAAGGCTCTGTTCACGGATGCTCCCGTGTTGGCGCATCCGGATCCCTCTTTAGCATTCATAGTGGAGGTGGGACGCGTCCGAGGCTGGGGTGGTGCCGTGCTATCACAGCGCTCGGGTACGCCACCAAAACTCCGCCCCTGCGCTTTCTTCTCTAGTAAGCTCAGTGCAGCGGAGCGTAACTATGATGTGGGGGATCGGAGTTGTTAGCGTGGTCAGGGCTCTGAAGGTGTGGAGACACTGGCTTAGGGGGCTAAGCACCCCTTTCTCATCTGGACCGACCACCAGAATCTGGAGTATATTCGGGCAGCTCGGAGACTGAACCCGCGTCAGGGGCAGGTGGGCCATGTTTTTCACCCGGTTTAGGTTCACGTTGTCCTACAGACCCGGCTCCCAAAACGTAAAGGCTGACGCACTGTCCCGCCTTTACGACACGGAGGATAGGACCACCGAACCCACTCCCATCATCCCCGCCTCGAGGCTGATAGCGCCAGTGGTATGGGAGGTGGACTCGGACATCGAGCGGGCGCTACGGGCGGAACCCGCGCCTCCTCAGTGTCCGGCGGGCCGTAAGTACGTACCGCTTGGTGTTCGGGACCGACTGATTCGGTGGGCTCATGTCCTACCCTCCTCGGGTCACCCTGGGGTGACGAGGACAGTGGGGAGCCTTCGGGGAWGGTATTGGTGGCCTACCTTAGCTCGGGACGTTAGGGTTTATGTCTCCTCCTGTTCGGTATGCGCTCAGAGTAAGGCTCCTAGGCACCTTCCTAGAGGGAAGTTGCAACCCCTCCCCATTCCACAACGGCCATGGTCTCATCTGTCCGTGGACTTCCTGACCGATCTCCCCCCTTCTCAGGGAAACACTACGGTTCTGGTAATTGTGGATCGGTTTTCTAAGTCCTGCCGTCTCCTCCCGTTGRCCGGTATCCCTACTGCCCTACAGACTGCGGAGGCCTTATTCACCCACGTCTTCCGGCACTACGGGGTGCCGGAGGACATCGTTTCTGATCGGGGCCCCCAGTTCACGTCCCGAGTATGGAGGGCGTTCATGGAGCGTCTGGGGGTCACGGTCAGCTTGACTTCCGGTTTTCACCCCGAGAGTAATGGGCAGGTGGAGAGAGTGAACCAGGAGGTGGGTAGGTTTCTGCGGTCGTATTGCCAGGACCGGCCAGGGGAGTGGGCGAGATACATTCKCTGGGCCGAGATGGCCCAGAACTCACTACGCCACTCCTCTACTAATGTGTCCCCCTTTCAGTGTGTGTTGGGGTACCAGCCYGTCCTGGCACCATGGCATCCGAGCCAGACCGAGGCTCCTGCGGTGGAGGAGTGGGTACAGCGCTCCAAAGAGACCTGGAGGGCCGTCCAGGAGTCCCTRCAACAAGCTACTAGMAGGCAGAAGAGGAGCGCTGACCGCCACCGCAGTGAGGCTCCCGTGTTTGTACCGGGGGAAAGGGTCTGGCTCTCAACCCGAAACCTACCCCTCCGCTTGCCCTGCCGGAAGCTGAGGCCGCAGTGTGTAGGGCCCTTCAAAGTCCTGAGGAGAATAAACGAGGTGTGTTATCGACTAAAACTCCCTTCCTATTATCGTATTAACCCCTCGTTTCATGTGTCTCTCCTCAGGCCGGTGGTAGCTGGTCCCCTGCAGGACGGTGAGGTGCCGGAGGTCCTTCCCCCCCCTCTGGACATCGAGGGGTCCCCGGCGTACACGATACGGGCCATTCTGGACTCGAGACGCCGGGTGAGGGGCCTGCAGTACCTCGTGGACTGGGAGGGGTACGGTCCGGAGGAGAGGTGCTGGGTACCGGTGGAGGACATTTTGGATCCATCTATGTTAAGGGATTTCCATCGCCTCCATCCGGATCGCCCTGCGCCTCGTCCTCCGGGTCGACCTCGAGGCCGGTGTCGGTGCGCTGCGGGAGCCGCGCGTCAGAGGGGGGGTACTGTCACGACTTCAACCGAGGCAGGCTCTCCTTCCCGTTCGGGTGGCACTCGGCGGTCGTCGTCACCGGCCAACTAGCTGCCACTGACTCTTTTTCCTCCCCCTCCTTATGTGTTTATTTGTATCACCTGTGTTCAGTTAGTTGGTAATTAGTGTGGCTTTATTAGTCAGCCAGCCCGTACGCTTCTTTGTGCGGGATTGTTATATTGTAGCTTTTGGATTTCGGGAGTGTATATTATTATTGTGGACTGGGTTTGTTTCTCGTGTCGTTGGACCGTTGTGTATGACACCCAGTACGTCCGTGTTGGACATTTTGTTTGCCAGTTGGGCATTAAAGACTCAACATATTGAAGCTCTGCTGTTCCTGCGTCTGACTTCGCACCCCCCGACACCCAGGTCGTTACACTACCAACCATGCTTTTGTTAGCAAACAGATTCACTCACTAGTAGTAATGAGTATTTGCACATTAACCGTACGGTAATTATTAATTTGCTTATAGCTAATGTGGCTAAACGAGAAGCTGAGTTAATTA
Source organism: Salvelinus sp. IW2-2015 (assembly GCF_002910315.2). Lineage (NCBI taxonomy): Eukaryota > Metazoa > Chordata > Actinopteri > Salmoniformes > Salmonidae > Salvelinus > Salvelinus sp. IW2-2015. The sequence goes on along the minus strand of NC_036854.1, from coordinate 23,111,679 downwards.
ATACATTTACATTTGTACAGTTTGATTCATCCTTTGCATGTAATGTTCCTCTGCCTTGGGACAGATTTGCTCAATGTTTGTACCTGCGATTTCAAAAGGGAATTAAACATTGAGAATGGAACAAAAAGTTTTAAAAAAGGATTAGGAGAAAGATTAAAACATAAATGTACATTGTATTGGAAAACAAGCTGTGACTGTTGCTCATTGTCCTTCCTTCTTCCATGTATTTGATGGAAATTAAGTTTAATCCATGTATTTCATGCACAGTAATACAGTTATTGTGAGATGCTGCGGCGCCCACCATTTTGAGAGGTCTGAGGGATCCGATGAGGGGTGTGGTGAACCCCCAGACCTCGGGACAGGGGTACTCTCCCTTCTCCAACACTGCCAGGAGGCCCTGGAAGCCTGGGTCACTGAACACTAACCACCTGTGCTGGAGAGAGACAGGAATCACTCACCATTATGTACACACTAATGGATCATTTATCTGTTCTTCTAACCAGAACTGGGGTACCTCCCATTCCAATTCAGCAAATTCAGCAGTGATCTTTTCTCAGAAACCCAGAACTAAAGTCTTGCGTAATTGAGTCAGATTCTCCATTAGGTTCTGGTGAAGATACTAACAAGACTAGAAAAGTCTCCACTCCCCTAAATGGAAACTCAGCCAATGCATGGGACAAATGTTCTTTACCCTTCCAAAAATGTTAAAGATGCGAACACTTGCGAAATCGTGATTTGTCCAAATTAACAGTGACCCCCTAAAAAATTGGCACTCCGGGAACAAAGTTCCTTGTTAGTCAGCACATCCCACAGTCTGTTGACAGATGCTACAATATTACTCTATGTTACATCCATCTGACCACGAGAGACAAGCAGCCGGCCAATCCAGACTTGAGATCTGCGCGCTTACATCAATGAATATTTTATGCAAATGTCCAAGTTGTTTTAACTTTGAATCGGTCTGCAAGTGAACTAAGATTAGATTTAAATAATTTTGAAATCATGGATTTATTGCCTGAATTTACTAATCTGAAATGCTATGTTATTCATGCCAATCCTGGTTCTTATAATATCTGTGTACCACACATTAAACATCAGTGATATATTTACAGCTAAACTCTATACTCTTTCCAATGGTTTTTCATCTTATTTCCCCCCCCCCCATACTGTGCGATGCCAACTAACCCTGAGTGACGCTAAGGAAAGAAATACTGTTCATGTCCTACCCAGACATTCCATGTATGAGTCAGACAAGGCACCACAGGATGAGTTGCTAAGACAACACAGGCCAAAGTAAACCAGCCGTTAGTAGCAGTTGGATGACGTAGGGGGAAATGGTCTATTGCGGTCTACGTCTGCTAGGAGCTGGGTCACACAATATCCTGAAACGTGCCTCCTACATGGAACAGCAAACCTTTGAAATCTTTCCCAGATTCTCCATTAGGTTCTGGGGGAGATACGAACAAGACTAGAAAAGTCTCCACCCCCCTAAATGGAAACTCTCAGCCGAATGCATAGGCCGGATGTTATATTCATATTTGAACCCAGAGTCGTGTTCATATGGCATGCACCGTTTTGCAGTGGAAAAACACAACTTTGCATTTCTTATAGGGCATGTCCAGATAGTCCCTCCCTGGTTCAATCTATTTTCTTCCCTTTGGTGCCTAATGAACACAACCCTGGTTCAATAGCAGCCAGAAGCCATGAAATAATCAACATAGACAATTGGGATTGCCTTGTTGCTCACGGCTCTGAAATGTCATAATCTCCAACTTTGAAAGAGCAATTTAATTATCGACAATACTCATAATTGTATTGCATTGCAGATTGTGTTTGAAATTGAATCCTGATCTCACCACTCTCTACCAATTTTATTATAAGATAGCAATCTCAATAGATGTATCTAAGGATGTTGTTTTAATTTGTCAAACTGAGGAGGTTTACAACTACAGCCAAGCAGCACACTAAACAAACTAAAGAGGTACCATAGACATTTGGAGGTACCGTTTAGGAGTAGTACCACAGACACTGACCACCAACAGTGGATCAAAGCGGTACCATTTACATTTAAAGATGTAGCATTTAGGAGAAGCATAGATGCACTTTACACCCTAGAGTGGACTGAAGAGGTACCATAGACATTTCGCGACAACATGTAAATAAAACAATCATATGCACACTTACACCCCAGAGTGGACTTTGATGGTGTTAGGAGTGTGTATTGGAGGCGAAGTCAGGTGCAGGATAGCAGAGTGTAGTGAACAGGCACACTTTTTATTCCGGTCCAAAATGACAGCACAAAGTAACATAAAATGTACCCAGACACGGAACATAGAGAAAAAGTAATGCGCGTAACAATATCCACAATTCCAAAATACACGTAACACAAACAATCTTACACAAAGACATGATGGGGAACAGAAGAATAAATACATATGGATTGATTGGGGATTGGATTGATTGAAAACCAGGTGTGCAGGGAACAAGACAAAACAAACGGATACATGAAWAATGGAGCGGTGATGGCTAGAAAGCCGGTGACGTGGACCGGCGAAAGCCGCCCGAACAAGGAGAGGAGCCGACTTCGGCGGAAGTCGTGGCAGATGGAAGCTGTGTTCTGTGGGATACGGAAGGAGCCGATCTGTACTGTGTCGTCACGATATGGTGCTAGCCTGCCGTGGCCCTCTGGCTCAGTGAACAGGTCAATATGGGGGATGCTGTAGTCCTACAGAGGGGAACACAGACCCAGGCACTGTACTGTGGAGGGAGAATTATGACTGATTTTATTGCGATAACACTTTATTTAAAACTGACAGGTACAATGCTTTATAACTCGTTATAAGCATGTTTTAGACTTTATTATGTCTTAATAAGGTTTATGATATGTTATGTCTCTCTATGCAGCAAATGTTATAGCAACTCACCCATACCACCAGTCAGATGGAGCCGATGACCATTGGTGGATCGACATTGGGGTGTGAACCTGGTGGCCCTGTATCTGCCCAAACATTGGTCAGCTCAATAGGCCCCACCTCTAGGGCAATTGAACGCCCCTCGAACCCAGGCCTCTCGTAAAGCACCCAGCTGCAAAGACAAATAGTCGCAGGTAAACAAACATAAAATATGAATCTTGGAAATAGACTAATTGGAACAATATGATGAATAAATGATCCATGTATCAGTTGATTTTTAATTAACTTTCTCTGGACTTTGGACTAGTTTATTGTTTGTGCGTGTCCCTCTAGCATGTAGGTGAGTAACTTTAACCTAGGGTTAGGGTTGATTCCTAAAAATGAACTCATATGACTGATAAACAGCCAATATAATTGTTATCATGTTCATGCATTTTTTTCCCTGGCATGAGTCATGGGATGGTATTTGAACCCATCTAATGACTCACTTAGGCATGACAGATATTCTCTGCTAAGTACGGGACTGCATGTTATCTAAACATGCTGTCTTCAGATGCCAGACAGAGCACAAAAAGCTGTGTGTGGTTTTCTTTGGCAAACAGGCTCTTCCTATTCCAGACCTTGATTGAACTTTGAAAACAMAACATTTRCCCAGTAAGGAATATGAGCCAGTTCAGGCTCTGTGTCTCACCATCCTCTCATCACCTTCACAGAAATCATAGGAGACAGTTGGAGCTGGGTGGCATCGATCGCGTCTCTGAAGACTTCATAGGTCTGGCCGCTAAACTGGGCATTCTCAAACAACGCCATCTAAATCATAGGAAAAGGGAGGCCATTCTGTAATAATAAATAAAAAACATCTCTAAGAAACTCTGACGAAGGCTGGGAGACCGCAAGCTCAATAAACTAATGTGATACAGACAATGTGCAGTGTGTGCATTTTGTATTTTCTTGAAGAAAACATTATGAGAAAAGGAAATGCTCAAACAACACCATCTAACATAAGACAACCATGTGTCATTTCAAAGCATCAAGAGAAAAAAGAAAAATGCTGTCTCTGCCTCGCTTTAAAGCTTGTTGGTTTGATCTATGTTTGAAGAAGCACATTTCCATTACACTACAGCACTACCAACACTGTCTTCAAAACATCAAGAGAAGGAAACACATTCATTCTCACTCTCTGAAGCAGATGTCTTCGACAACACAATGCAACGTCCCAAAAGGCCCCCTATTCTCTACAGCCCTATGAGTCACGGTCAAAAGTAGTGCACTACATAAGGAATAGGGTGCCATTTGTGGTGCCTCCCCTTTACCCTCTGCCAGCTTTCCGTAGGGCAATGTCACTGTCTTTTCTCTGTCCTCACTTTGTGATTGGCTTGGCAGAGCTTTCCTCTCCTTCACATCCTCAGATTTTGTCACCTCTGGGGCTTCAGTCTTTACAATGGAGCTCTCCTTCCCAACATCCAGCCCTGGCCCCTCACTGCTCTTCGTGTTTGGTGCAAGTAGAGGCCTCTTCACTGGGACCAGAGGTTATTTCTCCCCCTGACCCCTTGTCTGTCCTGGGTCTTTGGTTTCCGAAAACTTCTGGGTAGAACCCGATGAAGGTTTTGAGGCATTGGTTTCTGATTTTACAGTGGTGTCCTTCCCTGCTACTGGCACTGTAATACTAGGCTTCGAGGGCGTTGGTTCTGGGGTAGGACTCACTCCCTGTGTCGGTGTGTCATTGCTAGGTTTATCTGTTTTAGCCTCAGATGACTTTACAGACTGTGGCTGCTTTGAGGCTTTGGTTTGCTGCTTTTTTTAATACTGTGTTCTGATGGTAGTATACTGTGTTCTAATACTGTAGTTTTCTGCTCAGGCACATGCYTAGACAACCCTTCCTTATGGGGCTCAACTGCACATGTATCATTGTATTTTCCCTTTGCTGACTTTTAAATTTGTGTGACTACACTACCGACAGTTTTATCTGACTGAGAAGGCGTCTGACCGACGGGCTGTGTGGGAGGCCGTAGTGAGGCTGGAGGTTTAATAGGAGTTATAGAGGGTTGGACAGCTGGGTCTGTCTGTTTCAACACTGATTTGGATATGTATAGCTCTGTAATAAGCTTGGGGTCCTCTTTGCTCTTAACATTGCTGGCGACTGTCCCCGGGTGTCATGTCTAGTGCCTAAAGGCAAATCTGTCTTTGTATCTGTCTTTTTATTAGGCTGCTTTAACATTTCTGCTGCTTTCTTTTCAGGCTGCTTTGGTTTATTGTCGACTTGAATGTGTGGGACAGGTGGGCCTTGCTCCACAGGAGTGGGATCTTGAGCAGGAGGCTGTTATTTCTTAGGCAAATGTGAGGGCAGATATGTTTTGCTATTTTCCTTGGAAACATTTTGATTTGTCTTAACCGTAGAGGTCTCCCCAGAGATGCCCCACTCAGCCTTCTTTCCCTTAGAACTACAGTATGTGAGGGTAGAATGTCTACAGTTTTAACATTGGGCTCTTTTCTTATACTGATAGGATCAGAAGTAGACATTTTATTGTCTTTGTTGACGTTTAGAGGTGTGGGTGATTCCGTTAGAATTGCCTGCTTGTTTGAGGTCGCTGGCTTTTTACTGACTGCTTGATTGCTGTTTTCTCTAACTGACTCTTTTTTAAATCTGATTTAACATCTACAGATTGACTAGATTGTGGCGATGTGACTGTCTTCACTTCCTGCTCAGATGCAGCAGACATTTTCTTTGTTGTGCCTGTTACTTCTTGTTTACTTTCAGTTTTATTGTCTGTTTGCTCGCTGTTTTCACTGACAGATTGTTTTTCAACATCTGATTTAACTTCTACATATTGACTAGATTGTGGCGATGTGACTGTCTTAACTTCCTGCTCAGAGGCCGTGGCTATTTTCTTTGTGGTGCCTGCCTCCTCCAGTTTGCTGTTGACCACTTCCTGCTCAGTGTTCAACACTTCCTGTTTTATGTCACTGCTCTGACTCTGGGGATTGGCTGCCTCCCCTTCTTTGCTTTTCTGTCTCTTGGACCTGGAGTTTTGTGTTCCATGGACTTTGGGCTGGAGGCTGACCTTATTGGTTGAGGCCACCTGAGGGGTCAGCTGGCTTAAAGAATTTAGGTCAATATTGATAGGTCTCCTTGGTAGCTCCACTGTTTTAGTAGCCTCTTTGTCCTTTGTTTTAGAGTCTATCTGATATGCTTGAGGAACTGGTACGGCGGCTACTGTGGTGGTATCTGGCTCTGCTGGTTTTGATATTATCTCTGCCTTCGGGGGGGTCCGATTAGGAGTCTTCTCTGCGCTGGCCAGTTTTCCCTGAATGTCCTACTTAGTTGTCTTTGACACAGCACAAGTGGGAGAAGCAGTAGCATTTTGTAACATTCCAGCCATCCCAGAGGACTTGTGAGTCAGCTTTGTTTTATCTTCCATCTTGTGAGCCTCTGCAAAGTTCTTCGCCCACTCCCGGACCCTCTTTCGTTTCTCCCGGACAGAGAGGGGGTCGAGCTGGACCTGGCGTTGCCACGTTCCACCAATGTTGCCCGCTGATCTGGCAACCCGAGCTCTCTGTTTACATCTGTTCTTAGCCGCTCTGGGACCTTTCTGGCAGGAGAAACGTCTACGCTTCTGGGGTTGGACTTACTGGGACTGGCAACCCTTGGCACTTTTCCCTCAAAAAGGGTGATCCTTTCTGCAATCCGCACGATAGCCTTAGTGGTCTTGGGTTACTCGCCCACTTTCTTCAGATCAGGTGATCTGTGAACAATGAAAACAAAGAAGCATGTTGGAATATATTTTCCATGGGAACGCAAACCATGATATTCAACGTATCTAGCTGTAAATACACTGTATTTGTTCTATTTCACACACAATCGTTCTTCACCTTCCCCTTTTCCTTAGCCGTATCCTTAACTTCTGTATCCTTCTCTGAGTTCACCATCACTTTCTTCGCAAAAAAACGTAACCTCACTGTGTGATACCTTCATGCTCCGCCGTTTGGACTCTGCACTCTCCGTGCGCCTCTCCAGCTGGCACGGGCTAGTGTTGTTGAGCATGTGTACGTCCATGTCCCCTTCCTCAGCCGCTAAGATGGCATATACAGGTGCATCTAGGGCCTCCTGGGCTTCCTCTACTCCCTTCCTTGGATGTGTTTCCGTTGGAACGCCACTGGAGGTGGTTGACCCCTGCTTACCTGCCGCAGTTGAGATCACTGAGGCATGTTTGTCTTTAGAGGAGGAGGGGGTGGAGTCTCCAGGGGGTGGAGTCTCCAGGTGTAGGTGTGTTATTATCTGAGGATGTAGATGAGATCTCGGGTGCAGGCTGGGTTTTGGTGGGCGTGTTCTCCTGAGAACTGGCTCCTCCTCCGTCTTCGAAGGAGCTCTTCCTGGATCGCCTCCTTGCTGAGTTCTTACGCCCCATCGTGTCTGTGTCTCTGTCTGTGACTGTGACTGTATCACTGGCTGTGTCAGCAATAGCCCTCAGTGTTTTTGTGTGCAACTTCAGTGACACTCCTAGCAGGGSACTGTAATTGCTATGACATTTTACGCCGATAGCAGCTTTGAGACAGGTCCTGACTTTGCGCTGCTCGGTCCTCTCCTCTGTACTGGTGTTCTTTGCTGACAAATCAGCACTCTTGGATGACTTAGCTCTGGAAATACTTTTCTTCACCCTGGTGTTGTTAGTAAGGAGCACTTCCTGCTTTGTGTGGGTGTACGTTCCGCTCTGGCTCACCCTTGTCTCCTCCAGGTACACATGCAGCCTCTTGCCTGCCTGGACTTGGGCTTGAGGCTGGGCCTGGGTGTGTGTGAGCTTGGGAGTGTTCCCGCCGGTCAGAGTCCTCCCAGGCTGCTCCCTCTTCAGGGGCGGATGAAAGCACAAATCACAGATGGCTGGCATTTCACTCCGGGGCAGGATTCCCGCTCGCTCTGCTGCTCCCCTCCTCCTCTCTCTGTGAGGCACTCCACCACTCCTCCTCCCTAGGACCTTCTCCTTGTCCTTCTCCTTATCCTTCCAGCTCACTGTGGCTGCTGGCTGCAGAGAGGGGCCGGTCCCTGTGGGTAGAAGTTCTGGCATCCGTCACCTCAAAATCCCTGGAGAGATGCCATTTGGAAGGCTGGGAATCCTGTCCCTCCTCCTGCTGCTCCTCTTCTTCCCCCACAGGCTCCTCCTGGGCCCCCTCTCCTTCTGGCCTGGGGCCTTGGTCGTCCGTCGGGGACAGAGAAGCATGGTCACTGGGACTCGTGAGGCTCCCTTTTCCTCTCCAGGGCGAGAACCAGCTCCCAATCCTGCCCAAGATACCAGTTATGTGCTCTTCTGGGGTCTGAGTAGAGGCAGATAGAAAAATCATTAGACATGTCTCTACACATAACTCTAGACATCTACGACTGCCAGTGCCAATACACATGCATAAGCGGTAACTCTTTACTTAAAATCTGCAGGTATAATGCATTATAACGTGTTATAAGCATGTATGAGGCTTTATAATGTCTTATTACAAGGCTATGTTATGTAGGAGATTTCCAATGACTCAAATAGACTGTCATTAAGTCAGGATCATTATGTCATGATTACAAGACAGTACAAATGGGACATATGTGCTTAAAGCAAGTCTTACAATGTGGAATGATCTTCAAATGTTCATAAAGTGGGTGGATTTGGTGCCTCTAGGGCAATTCAGGCGGATGGTAGACAGCCTTTTTACTTAAGCATGTTTGTTTCATATGATTGTGTTTTGTTTTTCCTGTTTTGGGTTTGATTTTCATGTATTGTGTAATTGATGTGTTTATAGATATATGCATGCTGTAATTGTTGTTTATTGATGTGTTGTTTATTGATGTGTTTGAAAGGTCAGCATTGTAAATAAGAATTTGTTGTTAATTGACTTACCTATAAAAACGAAAGGTGAAATAAATTATAACAGCATCATAATGCATTATACCTACAGGTATCGCTACATACATTTTTGGACTTGATAATATGAATGATATATACCCATTGATTCTTGAAGAATACAACTTATTATGCCTTATGAGTTTAGTTCAACTTCATCAGAACCCAAATAGAAGCTTGTTTTGCACCAATGTGTGTAAACAATGTAAATGTAAACAACCCCTGTATAGCTTCAAAACATGGTTATAATTGTTATATAATGGATGGTCAGTGTCACGCCCTGACCGTAGAGAGCTCTATTTTGGTTTGGTCAGGGTGTGATTTGGGTGGGCATTCTATGTTTTTGTATTTCTTTGTTTTGGCCGGGTATGGTTCTCAATCAGGGACAGCTGTCTACCATTGTCTCTGATTGGGAACCATACTTAGGTAGCGTTTTCCCATATGGTTTTTGTGGGTAGTTATTTTCTGTTTAGTGTTTTGCACCTGACAGGACTGTTTCGGTTTCGGTTATTCTCTTTGTTATTTTGTTAATAGTGTTCAGTTTCAATAAAAAGCATGAACACTTACCACGCTGCGCTTTGGTCCGATTCCTCTTCTTCAGACGACGAAAACCGTTACAGTCAGTCCTTGCATCCATAGCTATGTCTATGAATTTGAGTGTGGTTACATTTCTCCAGGCCCATCCCTCAGCTTTTTACCAAAACAGAGGCGGGGGCACCGCTTTGTTATTGTTTCAACTCAGGATTATATCTTTAAGTAAGTGTACTGTATACAAGTTACATATGGCACAGTCAATATTGCAGTGAGGTGAAAAGATGAAGGGGTCAGAGTCCAAGGGTTATTTGATGTTTGTCAATGTCAGGTTCTGTGCAGTTCTCAATTAAATGGAAGCACGCAACAGCAGTATTGTACAAATTCTTCCTTTGTTATAGGAGCTCAACTCACCAAGAGCCAAGTACCACATCATTCAGAGTCTTTATGCTGCTTGTGAACATGTTTCAGGCTTTAAAACATTTAAACCTATCGACCACAAAACAGAAATATAATACATAATCCTCCTAACAGCAAAACTTATTTAGCTCTGTTGCAAATGAACATGGACTTATGCAAATGATTCCTATTTGAGAGCATTTCAAACAAGGCCTATACATGAACATCTTTTTAAATAAAAAAACGACATACGGTCATGATAAATATAACACCTCAACTTTTTCGACTGCTTCCGTACACTAGTGGCCGAGGTCTAAAGAACAACTTACCTTAAATGACAGAGGAAAGCCTTCCTCCCATTCCAAAACATTAAACCCTAAATTAACAGCTGTCAAGTCTAAGTACAGAATAGGACAGTCGCATAATACAGTCAGAAGTATGCAAAAATTACTTTAAAAAAAAAATCTTGTTGTTGTAAAAGGGTTTTCCGTGTCTGACAACAAAAGAAGCCTGCAGAACAATACCGTGCGCGCGGGAGGCGACTTGACACAGAATAAGAGATATGTGCATAAGCTGAGTTGAAGTTGGTTAATTATTAATGTGGCGAACAGCGCGCGCACACGCGCAGCCTAGTGGTAAAATATCCATCTAAAGTTGTCCTCGGGAATGCATTGGACTTGCCTGCATAAGGTCCGGTCTGGTTTCAAAGAGTTTACCAACCACTGTTGAAGGGCTGCTCAAGTCGGTCTTTTCATAAAGCAGTCGGAGACTAGGCAAAGTAACCCTTTAAATAACTGGCTGCCTTAGGATAACATACAGTTTTTGTTTGTATTTTCTATTTGTTTCTCAAAGGCAAATGAACAAATATAAAAAAAATAGCCACATTAATTTGTTTCACGGAGTCCAATAGGATTGTTGAGGATCAAATGGTCATTAGCCTACTCGTCAATATGAATACTTTTTTTGTTGCAGGTTAGCATTTTTCCTAATGAATCTTGTTCTAGAGGCAGCTCTGCATAGTGGTCACCAGCTGGCATAGCCACAAAGTCATAAAATCAGATTTTAACCCTAACCTTAACCCTAACCACACTTCTAACCCTAAAGCCTAACCATAATCTTAAATTAAGACCAAACATTTTTTTTAAATGCATTTTTACTATATAGCCAACTATGACTTTGCAGTATGCCCATCTTGTCACACCCTGATCAGTTTCACCTGTCCTTGTGATTGTCTCCACCCCCCCAGGTGTCGCTTGTTTTCCCCAGTGTATTTATCCCTGTGTTTCCTGTCTCTTTGTGCCAGTTCGTCTTGTATGTTAGTCAAGTCAACCAGCGTGTTTTTTCCGTACTCCTTTTGCTATTGTCACGCCCTGACCATAGAGAACCATTGTTTCTCTATGGTATAGTAGGTCAGGGCGTCACTAGGGGGTGATTTAGTATATGTACGTCTATGTTGTATTCTAGTTTATTATTTCTATGTGGGTATTCTAGTTTTCATATTTCTAGGTTGGTGTGCTTGATATGGTTCCCAATTAGAGGCAGCTGGTTATCGTTGTCTCTAATTTGGGGATCATATTTAAGACGCATTTTTTCCACCTGTGTTTTATGGGATATTGTTTTGAGTTAGTGCAGGTAGCACCTCTGTAGTCAAGGTTCGTTGTTTGTTTCATTCTTTCTATGTTGTTTTGTGCGTTTTCAAATAAATATTATGTGGAAACCATATCGCGCTGCAGTTTGGTCCGATAATTATTCCAGCGAACGTGACAGCTATTCTCTTTTTGATGATCCTCCCGGTTTTGTCCCCTGCCTGACTGGACTTCTTTCCCGCCTGCCTGATCATCCTGCCTGACCTTGATTTTGCCTGCCCTTCGGTACCTTTTGGACTCTGAACTAGTTTTGACCATTTTGCCTGTCCACGACCATTCTCTTGCCTTCCCCTATTGGATTAATAAATATTGTAAGACTCCAACCATCTGCCTCCTGTGTCTGCATCCGGGTCTCGCCTTGTGTCATGATACATCTAGCAGAAATCGCTCAGTTCTGCCTCAAGAACAAGACTCATCCCAATAAAACGTCAACCTGCGTTTTTGTCAGTCAAATAGCCTAATCATAGGATACACTGAATATAATAATGGAATAGAGGCCATAGATAAATGTTTATAGAACAGACAATTTACAGTGCTGTGAAAAAGTATTTGCCCCCTTCCTGATNACACTGAATATAATAATGGAATAGAGGCCATAGATAAATGTTTATAGAACAGACAATTTACAGTGCTGTGAAAAAGTATTTGCCCCCTTCCTGATATCTTATTTTTTTGCACATTTGTCACACTTAAATGTTTCAGATCAAACAAATTTTAACTTCTTATGGCTGCAGGGGCAGTATTGAGTAGCTTGGATGAAAGGTGCCCAGAGGTGCCCATAGTAAACTGCCTGCTCAGTCCCAGTTTCTAATATATGCATATTATTATTAGTATTGGATAGAAAACACTCTGAAGTTTCTAAAACTGTTTGAATGATGTCTGGTGAGTATAACAGAACTCATATGGCAGGCAAGAACCTGAGAAGAAATCCAAACAGGAAGTGGGAAACCTGAGGTTGGTCGATTTTCAACCCAGCCTCTATTGAATACACAGTGGGATATGGATCAGTTTGCACTTCCTACGGCTTCCACTAGATGTCAACAGTCTGTAGAACCTTGTCTGATGCCTCTACTGTGGGGTGGGGCCGAAGGAGACAGGAATGAGTCAGGTCTACCATGACCTGACCATGCTCTGACCATGCGCGTTCACATGAGGGAGCTCTGTTCCGTCGCACATCTGAAGTCAATGGAATTCTCCGGTCGGAACGTTATTGAAGATTTATGTTAAAAACATTCTAAAGATTGATTCAATACATCGTTTGACATGTTTCTACTGACTGTTACGGAACTTTTTGACATTTCGTCCGCTTTTAGTGAACACGCTTCCTGACTTTGGATTTGTTTACCAAACACGCTAACAAAAATAGCTATTTGGACATAAATGATGGACATTACCGAACAAAACAAACATTTCTTGTGGAAGTGGGAGTCCTGGGAGTGCATTCCGACGAAGATCAGCAAAGGTAAGTGAAGATTTATAATACTATTTATGAGTTTTGTTGACTGCACAATTTGGCGGGTAACTGTATGGCTTCCTTTTGTGGCTGAACGCTGTTCTCAGATTATTGAATATTGTGCTTTTGCCGTAAAGCTTTTTGATATCTGACACAGCGGTTGCATTAAGAACAAGTGTAACTTTAATTCTATGTAAATCATGTATCTTTCATCAACGTTTATGATGAGAATGTATGTTARTTGACGTGGCTCTCTGCAATTTCTCTGGATATTATGGAGGCATTTCTGAACATGGCGCCAATGTAAACTGAGGTTTTTGGATATAACTATGAACTTTATCGAACAAAATATATATGTATTGTGTAACATGAAGTCCTATGAGTGTCATCTGATGAAGATCATCAAAGGTTAGTGATACATTTGATTTATATTTCTGCTTTTTGTGACTCCTGTCTTTGGCTAGAAAAATGGCTGTGTTTTTCTGTGGTTTTGCGGTGATCTAACATAATCGTTTGTGGTGCTTTCGCTGTAAAGCCTATTTAAAATCGGACACTTTGGTGGGATTAACAACAATATTACCTTTAAAATGGTATAAGATACATGTATGTTTGAGGAATTTTAATTATGAGATTTCTGTTGTTTGAATTTGGCGCCCTGCACTTTCACTGGCTGTTGTCATATCGATCCCGTTAACGGGATTGCAGCCATATTAATATTACACAAAGATAACCCAAGTATACACAAAATGCAGTTTTTAAGTGATCATTTTATTTATTAAGGGAAAAAAGCTATCTGAACCCTCATGGCCCTATGTCACACGAACAGATTATTATTCATCTATTGCAGTTGAAATCTGCCTCTCTCCAACCCCATTAAACATTTAGGCACTGTGTTGCATCAGCTTTCTTATACCAATGCTGGTGGGAACCAAAAACACAGGCCTTTAACATTTGCTATAATTCATCAAACACATGTAGACACTCATTCAAGGCCAATATTTTTGACTTAGAAATAGACAGATACTGTAGGACACTATTTGGGATATTTACTGACTACACTGAGTGACCAAGAATGTGAGGATTAGAACAAATAACAAGACAGAGGTTACTTCCCAAAATTAAACCCTGTCACTCCGCATTGTCATAAAGGTAATAGCGTTAATTACATCTGTCCTGCTCTCCTATAAACTCAAAAGAATATCTGGTTTAACCTCTACCTAATCCAAGTTTGGTTGGTTTCTTGTCACTGTTTCTTAAAGATAGTCGGTCAAAGTGATGGCAGACAGTAGTCCCCTTATTAGGAGTTCACAGTATAACTGTGAAACCCATTGTTTTTCTTAGATAATTTTTTTCCTTGACATGGACAAATAACTCAAGCATAGATTTGTAACTATTTGGGCACACAGAAACTAGAGTCTATGAGTTACTTGGTCAAAAAGAATGGCACCAGTTGGCCTATAGATGGTGCTGTTTTAAGCAGTCTCACTCATATCTGCTGCCCTGCTTGAGAGACTTAAAACTTTGTATGTAGGTGTTTTTCCTAATTCTGAACCGTCCTTCAAGATAGATTTTCCTCCATCTTGGAAATGTTTGAAAACCTTTGTAAGGCTTCTTCTCATGAACCATAAGTCCAAATAACACCAAATGGTATGTAGTCCCATGGTACATCACTTAACTTAGTATGAGAAAAGCTAAGGGATTGATTAAGAGATGGCTGAATTATTACATGTCCATTTAAATCCCACTTCACAATGGCCTATCAACTTGAAACTTTTAGGGTCATCAAAGACATTACCATGATGAACCATGTTAAGTTGATATTGATATCTCAAAATAAGTAAACATAATTAGCACTTCGCCTAGCTAATGCATTAGCTAGACCGCTTCTAGACTTGTGGGGGCTTCAGGAAACAGCGGGGAAGAATCTATAGTGCATTCGGAAAGTATTCAGACCCTTTGACTTTTTCCACATTTTGTTATGTTAGAGCCTTATTCTAAAATGGATTAAACCCTCCATTATACCAAAATGATATCTACACTGAACAGAAATATAAACGTAACATGCAACTATTTAAAATATTTTACTGAGTTACAGTTCATATAAGGAAATCAGTCAATTTAAATAAATTCATTAGGCCCTAATCTATGGATTTCACATGACTGGGAATACTGAAATGCATCTGTTTGTCACAGATACCTTAAAAAAAGGTAGGGACGTGGATCAAAAATCCAGTCAGTATCTGGTGTGACCACCATTTGCCTCATGTAGCGTGACACATCTCCTTTGCATAGAGTTCATCAGGCTGTTGACAGTTGCCTGAGGAATGTTGTCCCAGTACTCTTCAATGGCTGTGTGAAGTTGTTGGATATTGGTGGGAACTGGAACACTCTGTCATACACGTCGATCCAGAGCATCCCAAACATGCTCTATCAAATCAAATGTATTTATATAGCCCTTCTTACATCAGCTGATATCTCAAAGTGCTGTACAGAAACCCAGCCTAAAACCCCAAACAGCAAGCAATGCCCGGTGGCTAGGAAAAACACCCTAGAAAGGCCGGAACCTAGGAAGAAACCTAGAGAGGAACCAGGCTATGAGGGGTGGCCAGTCCTCTTCTGGCTGTGCCGGGTGGAGATTATAACAGAACATGGCCAAGATGTTCAAATGTTCATAAATGACCAGCATGGTCAAATAATAATAATCACAGTAGTTGTCGAGGGTGCAGCAAGTCAGCACCTCAGGAGTAAATGTCAGTTGGCTTTTCATAGCCGATCATACAGAGTTAGAGACCGCAGGTGTGGTAGAAAGAGAGTCCAAAACAACAACAGGTCCTAGGGCTCAGGTCCTCTGAGAGAAGAGAGAGAGAAAGAGAGAAATAAGAGAGAGAATTAGACGAAGCATACTTAAATTCACACAGGACACTGGATAAGACATGAAAAATACTCCAGATATAACAGAATGGCCCTAGCCACCCGACACATAAACTATTGCAGCATAAATACTGGAGYCTGAGACAGGAGAACTATCGCCTTATGGTGAGGATAGCTGTGTTTCAAGCACAGCTTCAGATGCAATCGTTAGGCAAGGGGCAATTTAAAGATTCTACTTGCCACTAGTAAGTACAGATAGTAGTATAAATCCCCTCGCACAGTCCCAACAGCCTGACAATTTTCTCAAGGGTTCTGGAAAGAAATGCTGCCACGGTGCTCAACTGGTGTCACTTATTCAGCCGACAGAAACTTTCAAACGGTTCTCCACATTAAGCAACAAGTCAGAGTCAGAGGCCGAGCCTTCTCAGGTCTCTCCTCCACCAGTTACCGGGTCTGAGACTKCGAAGCCTCCCACCATTAGCTCTGACAAATTGAAAAACCTAGTCATTGCCGACTCCATTACCCGCAATATTAGACTTAAAAATAATCACCCAGCGATCATACACTGTTTACCAGGGGGCAGGGCTACCGACGTAAAGGCTAATCTGAAGATGGTGTTGGCTAAGGCTAAAACTGGCGAGTGTAGAGAGTATAGGGATATTGTTATCGACGTTGGCACCAACGATGTTAGGATGAAACAGTCAGAGGTCACCAAGCACAACATAGCTTCAGCGTGAAAATTAGCTAGAAAGATGTGTCTGCATCGAGTAATTGTCTCTGGCCCCCTCCCACTTAAGGAGTCTCACAACTCAATCGCTGGTTGAAAACTGTTTTCTGCCCCTCTCCAATCATCGAATTTGTAGCTAATTGTCCCTCTTTCTGGGACTCACCCACAAACAGGACCAAGCCTGGCCTGCTGGGGAGTGACGGACTCCATCCTAGCTGGAGGGGTGCTCTTATCTATTTATCAACATAGACCGGGCTCTAACTCCTCTAGCTCCATAATATATTAGGGTGCAGGCCAGGCAGCAAGCTGTCAGGCACTTCCAAGACAGTCATAATCAATGAACTAATCACTGATCATAATCTTGATGTGACGGGCCTGACTGAATTTACTGTGTTAAATGGTTATACTAGTGACCATATCCCCAGCGCATCCCGCAAAGGCGGAGGTGTTGTTGACATTTACAATACCAAATTTCAATATACACCAAGAGCTTCTAGTCATGAAATCTATGCAGCCTACTCAATCACTTTTTATAGCTACTGTTTACAGGCCTCCTGGGCCATATACATCGTTCCTCACTGAGTTCCTTGAATTCCTATTGGACTTTGTACTCATGGCAGATAATGTTCACATTTTGGTGACTTTAATATTCACATGGAGAAGTCCACAGATCCACTCCAAAAAGCATCATCGACTCACTGGGTTTTGTCCAACGTCTCCGGACCTACTCATTGCCACAGTCATACCCTGGACCTAGTTTTGTCCCGTGGAATAAATATTGTGGATCTAAATGTTTCTGCTCATAGTCCAGGATTATCAGACCACGATCTTATTATGTTTGCAATCGCAACAAATAATATGCTCAGACCCCAACCAAGGATCATCAAAAGCCGAGTTATAAATTGTCAGACAACCCAAAGATTCTTAGATGCCCTTCCAGACTCCCCCCACATACCCAAGGATGTCAGAGTACAAAAATCAGTTAAGCACCAAACTAAGGATCTAAATTTAACTTTGCGTAATACCCTAGATGCAGTCTCAAACCTAAAAACAAAAAACATTTGTCACAAGAAATTTGCTCCCTGGTATACAGAAAATACTGAAGCCCTGAAGCAATCTTCCAGAAAATTGGAAGGGAAATGAAGCTCCACCAAACTGGAAGTCTTCCGACAAGGTTGGAGAGTACCACGCAATATCTAAGAGCCCTCACTGCTGCTCGATCATCCTATTTTTTTTCAACCTAATTGAGAAGAATAAGAACAATCCCCCCKAAAAAWTTGATACTCGCAAAGCTAACTAAAAAGCAGCATTCAACAAGAGAGGATGGCTTTCACTTCAGCAGTGATGAATTCATGAACTTCTTCAATGAAAAGATCATGAACATTAGAAAGCAAATTACATACTCCTCTTTGAATCTGCCTATTTCTCCAAAGCTCCGTTGTCCTGTGTCTGCACAGAACTGCCAGGACCAAGGATCATTGGAGACACTCAAGTTTTTTTAATCCTTTATCTCTCTACACATTCAAGAAAATAGTCATGGCCTCTAAACAAGAGGTCAACCGATTAATGGCACTTAATTAGGGCCAATTTCAAGTTTTCATAACAATCGGTAATCAGCCTATTTGGACGCCGATTATGGCCGATTACATAGCAATCCACGAGGAGACTGCGTGGCAGACTGACCACCTGTTACGCGAGTGTAGCATCAAAAGGACCTTGTGGCTGCAAGGACCCAAGCTTAGTTGCTAGCTAACATTATACTTATCTTATAAAAAACTATCAATCAATCTTCACATAATCACAAATTAACTACACATGGTTGATGATATTACTAGATTAACTAGCTTGTCCTGCGTTGCATATAATCAAAGCGGTGCCTGTTAATTTATCATCAAATCACAGCCTACTTCTGTAACGGTCGTCTTGTGGTGAATGAGCGGACCAAGGCGCAGCGGGTGATGAGTACATAATGAATTGAATTGAGAAAAGAATAACGATACACGAAAACTCTTTAACAAACTACAAAACAAATAAACGACGTAGACTGACCTAAAACATGAGAACTTACAAATACCACGAAGAATGCACGAACAGGTACAGACTACAAACAAACGCTACAGTCCCGTGTGGTACGAACATACATACAGACACGGAAGACAATCACCCACAAACAAACAGTGAGAACAGCCTATTAATTATGGTTCTCAATCAGAGGAAACGTCAAACACCTGTCTAATTGAGAACCATATCAGGCAACACATTAAAACCAACATAGAAACCAACACCACAACTATGAATGCCACCAACTCACGCCCTGACCAACTAAACACATACAAAAACAAGGAAAACAGGTCAGGAACGTGACATAACCCCCCTCAAGGTGCGAATCCGGGCGCACCACCAAAAGTCTAGGGGAGTCTGGTGGGCATCTGTCCACGGTGGCGGCTCAACTTGGGCGTGGTCCCACCACCATAGTCAATCCCGCTTTTGTAGCTTCCTCCAATGAACACCTCCAAATTAACCCCACTGGATTAAGGGCAGCACCGGACTAAGGAGAACACCAGAATGAGGGAAGCTCCGGACTAAGGGGCAACACGGAATGAGGGCAACACCGGAATGGCTGGCTGACGGGCTCTGGCTGCTCGTGGCTTGGCTGACGGCTCTGGCTGCTCTGCTGTGGCTGGCTGACGGTTTCTGGCTGCTCGTGGCTGGCTGGGCTCTGGCTTGCTCATGGCTGCTTTGCGGCTCTGGCTGCTCATTGGCTGGCGGATAGGCTCTGGCTGCTCCTGCTGGCGGAAGGCCTGGCTGTCTGGCTGCGGAGCTCTGGCTGCTCCTGGCGGCGGAAGGCTCTGGCTGCTCCTGGCTGCGAAGGTCTGCTGCTGCCTGGTCTCTGGGGAAGGCTCTGTGCGCTCCTGTCTGGCGGAAGGCTCTGGCTGCTCCTGTCTGGCGAAAGGCTCTGGCTGCTCCTGTCTGGCGGCCGGCTCTAGCGGCTCCTGTCTGGCGGACGGCTCTAGCGGCTCCTGTCTGGCGGACGGCTCTAGCGTCTCCTGTCTGGCGGACGGCTCTAGCGCTCCTTCTGGCGGGCGGCTCTGAAGGCTCATGACAGACGGGCGGCTTTGAAGGCTCAGGACAGACGGGTGGCTTTGAAGGCTCGGGACAGACGGCGGCTTTGAAGGCTCGGGACAGACGGGCGGCTTTGACGGCTCGGGACAGACGGGCAGCTCTGACGCGGACGACGGCAGCTCTGACGGCGGGACAGACGGGCAGCTCTGACGGTGCTTAGCAGAGGGCAGCTCTGGCCGGCTGAGGCGCACTGTATGCCTGGTGCGTGGTGCCGGAACTGGAGGTACCGGGCTAAGGACACGCACCTTCAGGCTAGTGCGGGGAGCAGCAACAGGACGCACAGGACTCTGGAGGCGCACAAGAGGCTTGGTGCGTGGTACCGGGACTGGGGTACTGTGCTGGAGCACGCACCACAGGGCTAGTGCGTGAGGAGGAACAGGGCTCTGGTACGCACAGGAGCCTGGTGCGTGGTGTAGGCACTGGTGGTACTGGGCTGGGGCGGGGAGGTGGCGCCGGAAATACGGACGTGCAGGCGTACTGGCTCCCTTGAGCACTGAGCCTGCCCACTTACCTTGGTTGTATTCTTGTACTCTCGCTCTCCACGGTAAGCTTGGGGAGTTGGCGCAGGTCTCCTACTGACTTCGCCACACACCCTTGTAGCCCCCCCCAATACATTTTGGGCTTGACTCACAGGCTTCCGTGCTAGCCGCGTACCCTCATAACGCCGGTTCCTCTCTCGGTTGCCTCGTGCTCTAATTGCTCCAGCTGTCCCATGGGGGCGATCTTTACCAGCCAGGATCTCCTCCGATGTGTAGCAACCTCTTGCCGTCCAAAAGTCCTCCCATGTCAATTCCTCCTTCTTGCGCTGTTGCCGCTGCCCGTTACCCGCTGCTTGATCCTTTGTGGTGGGTGATTCTGTAACGGCGTCTGTTGGTGAATGAGCGGACCAAGGCGCAGCGGTGTGAGTACATAATGAATTTAATTGAGAAAAGAATAACGATACACGAAAACTCTTTAACAAACTACAAAACAAATAAACGACGTAGACTGACCTAAAACATGAAACTTACAAATACACGAAGAACGCACGAACAGTACAGACTACAAACAAACGCTACAGTCCGTGTGGTACGAACATACATACAGACACGGAATACAATCACCACAAACAAACAGTGAGAACAGCCTACCTTAAATATGGTTCTCAATCAGAGGAAACGTCAACACCTGCCTCTAAGAGAACATATCAGGCAACACATTAACCAACATAGAAACACAACACATAGAATGCCCACCCCACTCACGCCCTGACCAACTAAACACATACAAAAACAAGAGAAAACAGGTCAGGAACGTGACAACTTAAACTTCACCAAACGGGTGATGATTTAACAAAAGCACATTCGCGAAAAAAGCGCAATCGTTGCACAAATGTACCTAACCATAAACATCAATGCTTCCTTAAAATCAATACACAGAAGTATATTTTTTTAAACCTGCATATTTAGTTAAATAAATGCATGTTGCAGGCAATTTTATTCTTTGGCTGCAATACGTCACCGGGATCGATATGAAAACAGCCAGTGACAGTGCAGGGCCAAATTCAAAAAACAGAAATCTCACAATTAAAATTCCTCAGACATTCATGTGCCTATATCATTTTAAAGGTAATTGTTGTTAATCCCACCAAAGTGTCCGATTTCAAATAGGCTTTTCAGCGAAAGCACTACAAACGATTATGTTAGGTCACCACAAAACACAATAAGCACAGCCTTTTTTCCAGCGAAAGATAGCTTTCACAAAAACCAGAAATAGAGATCAAATTAATCACTAACCTTTGATTATCTTCATCAGATGACACTCATAGGACTTCTTGTTACACAATACATGCATGTTTTGTTTGATAAAGTTTATATTTATAGCAAAAAATCTGAGTTTACATTGGCGCGTTAGATTCACTAATTGCAAAAACATCAAGTGATTTTGCATAGCCACATCGTTTCAACAGAAATACTCATCATAAATGTAGATGATAAACAAGTTATACACATGGAATTATAGATAACCTCTCCTTAATGCAACGCTGTGTCAGATTTCCCAAAACCTTTACGGAAAAATAAACCATGCAATAATCTGAGACGGAGCTCAGAACAATAGCCAAATTAGCCGCCATGTTGGACTCAACAGAAACCAGAAAATACATGATAAATGTTTCCTTACCTTTGATGAACTTCATCAGAATGCAGTCCTAGGAATCCCAGGTCCACAATAAATGCTTGATTTGTTCGATAATGTCCGTTATTTATGTCCAATTAGCTACTTTCYAATTGTTTACCAAACWCCCTAACCAAAGTCTCAAAGCGCGTCCACTATAACGTGAGGAAATGTCCAAAAGTTCCGTTACAGTCAGTAGAAACATGTCAAACGATGTACTGAATCAATCTTTAGAATGTTGTTAACATACAACTTGAATAACGTTCCAACCGGAGAATTACATCGACTTCAATTGACCGATGGAACGGAGCTCACTCTCACGTGAACGCGCCACTTCAATGCGTGGGCACCTCATGGAAGTGATTACTTATTCCTGTCTCCTTCGGCCCCAATTCACATTGGAGTCGTCAGACAAAGTTCTATTGACTSTTGACATCTAGTGGAAGCCGTAGGAAGTGAAAACCCATCCATATCTCTCTGTATTTTCAATGAGAGCTTGGTTGAAAATCTGGCACCCCCAGAAAATATCCAAACAGGAAGCGGAACTTCTCAGGTTTTTGCCTGCCATATGAGTTCTGTTATACTCACAGACATAATTCAAACAGTTTTAGAAACTTCAGAGTGTTTTATATCCAATATGAATAATAATATGCATATATTAGCAACTGGGAATGAGGAGCAGGCCGTTTAATATGGGACCTTTCATCTGTGCACCTCTGTGCACCTTTCATCCAAGCTACTCAATACTGCCCCTTCACCCATAAGAAGTTAACTAGGGAAATTATGTAACTTCTCTTGCGTTCAGTGCAAGCAGAGTATATGCAGCAGTTTTGGCCACCTAGCTCGTTGCGAACTGTGTGAAGACCATTTCTTCCTAGCAAAGATCATAATTAATTTTCCAGAATTTTACATAATTCTGACATATTATTGAAGGTTGTGCAATGTAACAGCAATATTTAGACTTAGGAGGAACAGGGCTCTGGATACGCACAGGAAGCCTGGTGTGTGGTGTAGGCACTGGTGGTACTGGGCTGGGGCGGGGAGGAACAGGGCTCTGGTTGCCACCCGTTCGATAAAATATGGAACGGTTCCGTATTTCACTGAAAGAATAAACGTTTTGTTTTCGAAATTATAGTTTCCGGATTTGACCATATTAATGACCAAAGGCTCATATTTGATAGAGCAGTCTGACTGAGCGTTGGTAGGCATCAGCAGGCTCGTAAGTGTTCATTCAAACAGCACTTTACTGCATTTGCCAGCAGCTCTTAGCAATGCTTGATCACAGCGCTGGTTATGACTTCAAGCCTATGAACTCCCGAGATTAGGCTGGCAATACGAACGTTCCTATAAGAACATCCAATAGTCAAAGGTATATGAAATACAAATGGTAGAGAGAGTCGACGTGTCATAATTCCTATAATAACTACAACCTAAAACTTCTTAACTGGGAATATTGAAGACTCATGTTAAAAGGAACCACCAGCTTTCATATGTTCTCATATTCTGAGCAAGGAATTTAAGTGTTAGCTTTTTAACATGGCACATATTGCACTTTTACTTTCTTCTCCAACACTGTGTTTTTGCATTATTTAAACCAAATTGAAAGTTTCATGATTTATTTGAGACTAAATTCATTTTATTTGTCTATTATATTAAGTTAAAAATAAAAGTGTTCATTGTTCATTCAGTATTGTTGTAATTGCCATTATTACAAATATATAAACTCAGCAAAAAAATAAATGCCCTTACTGTCAACTGCGTTTATTTTCAGCAAACTTAACATTGAATAATGTGTCTCTGAACAAAGGGGGTGTCAAAATCAAAAGTAACAGTCAGTATCTGGTGTGGCCACCAGCTGCATTAAGTACTGCAGTGCATCTCCTCCTCATGGACTAAACCAAATTTGCCAGTTCTTGCTGTGAGATGTTACCCCACACTTCCACCAAGGGACATGCAAGTTCCTGGACATTTCTGGGGGGAATGGCCCTAGCCCTCACCCTCCGATCCAACAGGTCCCAGATCTGCTCAATGGGAATGAGATCCGGGCTCTTCGCTGACCATGGCAGAACACTGACATTCCTGTCTTGCAGGAAATCACGCACAGAACGATCAGTATGGCTGGTGGCATTGTCATGCTGGAGGGACATGTCAGGATGAGCCTGCAGGAAGGGTACCATATGAGGGAGGAGGATGTGTTCCTTGTAACGCACAGCGTTGAGATTGTCTGCAATGACAACAAGCCCAGTCTGATGATTCTGTGTTACACCGCCCCAGACCATGACAGACCCTCCACCTCCAAATTGTTCCCGCTCCAGAGTACAGGCTTCGGTGTAACGCTCATTCCTTCGACGATAAACACGAATCTGACCATCACCCCTGGTGAGACAAAACCACGACTCGTCAGTGAAGAGCATATTTTGCCAGTCCTGCCTGGTACAGCGACAGTGGGTTTGTGCCTTTACAACAGGCCAACAAACCCTCAGTCCAGCCTCTCTCAGTCTATTGCGGACAGTCTGAGCACTGATGGAGGGATTGTGCATTCCTGGTGTAACTCAGGCAGTTGTTGTTGCCATCCTGTACCTGTTCCTCAGGTGTGATGTTCAGATGTACCGATCCTGTGCAGGTGTTGTTACACGTGGTCTGCCACTGCGAGGACGATCAGCTGTCCATCCTGTCTCCCTGTAGCACTGTCTTAGGCGTCTCACGAACATTGCAATATATTGCCCTGGCCACATCTGCAGTCCTCATGCCTCCTTGCAACATGCCTAAGGCACATGCCTAAGCAGGGACCCTGAGCATCTTTCTTTTGGTGTTTTTCAGAGTCAATAGAAAGGCCTATTTAGTGTCCTAAGTTTTCATAACGGTGACCTTAATTGCCTACCGTCTGTAAGCTGTTAGTGTCTTAACGACCTTTCCACAGGTTCATTTTCATTAATTGTTTATGGTTCATTGAACAAGCATGGGAACCAGTGTTTAAACCCTTTACAATGAAGATCTGTGAAGTTACTTTGATTTTTACGAATTATCTTTGAAAGACAGTGTGCTGGAAAAGGGATGTTTCCTTTTTTGCTGAGTTTATATTAAAATAAACGGCCGATTAATCGGTATCTGCTTTTTGCGGTCCTCCAATAATCGGTATCGGCGMTGAAAATTCATAATCGGTCGACCTCTACTCTAAACCCTCAAGCTGCATACTTTARCATATTCCAACTTAACCACTGAAATAACTACTTCCTGTGCTTGGCCCTCCTATGTTGAACATAATAAATGGTTCCCTATCCTCAGGATGTGTACCAAACTCACTAAAAGTGGCAGTAATAAAGCCTCTTGAAAAAGCCATGTAAATGTAAAAAACTATCGGCCTATATCGAATCTCCCATTCCTCTCACAAATGTTGGGAAAGGCTGTTGCGCAGCAACTCACAGCCTTCCTGAAGACCAATAATGTATACAAAATGCTCCAGTCTGGTTTTAGACCCTATCATAGCACTGAGACTGGACTCGTGAAGGTGGTAAATTACCTTTTAATGGTGTCAGACCTAGGCTCTGCAGCTGTCCTTTTGATACCATCAATCACCACATTCTTTTGGAGAGATTAGAAACCTTAATTGGTCTGCATGGACAAGTTCTCACCTGGTTTAGATCTTATCTGTCGGAAAGATATCAGTTCGTCTCTGTGGATGGTTTGGCCTCTGACAATTCAGTTGTAAGTTTCGGAGTTCCTCAAGGTTCCGTTTTAGGACCACTATTGTTTTCACTATACAGTATATTCTACCTCTTGGTGATGTCATTCGGAAACAAAATGTCAACTTTTACTGCTGTGCGGACGACACAGAGCTGTACATTTCGATGAAACATGGTGAAACCTCAAAATTGCATACCCTGGAAGCTTGTGTTTTTTTTACTATTAAACTCGGACAAAACAGAGATGCTAGTTCTAGGTCCCAAGAAACTGCTGTTGGATCTGACAATTCATRTTGATGGTTGTACAGTCTCAAATAAAACTGTGAAGGACCTCTGCGTTACTCTGGACCCTGATCTCTCTTTTGATGAACATATCACAAATATTTCAAGGACAGCTTTTTTCCATCTTTGTAATATTTCAAAAATCAGGAACATTTTGTAAAAAATTATGCAGAAATGCTAATCCATGCTTTTGTCACTTCTAGATTAGACTACTGCAATGCTCTACTCTCAGGCTACCCGGATAAAGCACTAAATAAACTTCAGTTAGTGCTAAACACAGCTGATAGAATCTTGACTAAAACCCCAAAAATGTATCATATTACTCCAGTGCATTCCTGTTAAGGCTAGGGCTGATTTGAAGGTTTTACTGCTACAAAGCATTACATGGGCTTGCTCCTACCTATTTCTCCCATTTGGTCCTGCCGTACGTACAGTTGAAGTCAGAAGTTTACATACACCTCAGCCAAATACATTTAAACTCAGTTTTTCACAACTCCTGACATTTAATCCTAGTAAAAATTCCCTGTCTTGGGTCATATATGATCACCACTTTATTTTAAGAATGTGAAATGTCAGAATAAAAGTAGAGAGAATTATTTATTTCAGCTGTTATTTCTTTCATCACATTCCCAGTGGGTCAGACGTTTACATACACTCCATTAGTATTTGGTAGCATTGCCTTTAAAATGTTTAACTTGGGTCTGTCACACCCTGACCTTAGAGAGCCTTTTTATGTCTCTATTTGGTTTGGTCAGGGTGTGATTTGGGGTGGGCATTCTATGTTTTTCTTTTCTATGATTTTGTATTTCTATGTTTTGACCGGGTATGGTTCTCAATCAGGGACTGTCGTTGTCTCTGATTGGGAACCATACTTAGGTAGCCCTTTACCATCCTTTCTTGGTGGGAAGTTAACTTTGTTTGTGGCACATAGCCCTTAAGCTTCACGGTTGTTTTGTATTGTTTATTGTTTTTGTCGGCGTTATTTCTAAATAAAAGGAATATGTACGCTTACCACGCTGCACTTTGGTCTCCTCCTTTTGATGGCCATGACAGGGTCAAACCTTTCGGGTAGCCTTCCACAAGACTCGGTCTCGACCTTTAAGTCTTTAATGAAGACTAATCTCTTCAGTAGGTCCTATGATTGAGTGTAGTCTGGCCCAGGGGTGCGAAGGTGAACGGCAAGGCACTGGAGCGTCGAACCGCCCTTGCTGTCTCTGCCGGGCCGGCTCCCCTCTCTCCACTGCGATTCTCTGCCTCTGACCCTATTAGGGCGGCTGAGTCACTGGCTTACTAGTGCTCTTCCATGCCGGCCCTAGGAGGGGTGCGTCACTTGAGTGGGTTGAGTCACAGATGTGATCTTCCTGCCCGATTTTTGCGCCCCCTCTGGCTCGTGCGGTGTAGGAGATCTACGTGGGATATACTCAGCCTTGTCAGGGTAGTAAGTTGGTGGTCTTTTGATATCCCTCTTGTGTTGTGGGGGCTGTGCTTTGGCAAAGTGGGTGGGGTTATATCCTGCATGGTTGGCTCTGATTCTCCTGTCTTATCTGGTGTCCTGTGTGAATTTAAGTATCCTCCCTCTAATTCTCTCTCTCCCTCCAATCCTTGAGGACCTGAGCCCTTGGATCATGCCTCATGACTACCTGGCCTGATGACTCCTGGCTGTCCCCAGTCCACCTGGTTGTGGTGCTGCTCCAGTTTCAACTGTTCTGGCTGTGGCTATGTAACCCTGACCTGTTCATCGGACGTGCTACCTTGTCCCGGACCAGCTGTTTTCGACTCTCTCTCTCTCTACCTCACCTGCTCTCTCGACCTCTGAATGCTCGGCTATGAAAAGCCAACTGACATTTACTCCTGAGGTACTGACCTGTTACACCCTCTACAACCACTGTTATTATTATTTGACCCTGCTGGTCATCTATGAACGTTTGAACATCTTGAAGAACAATCTGGCCTTAGAGCCCATGTACTCTTATAATCTCCACCCGACACAGCCAGAAGAGGACTGGCCACCCCTCAGAGCCTGGTTCCTCTTTAGGTTTCTTTTTAGGTTCCTGCCTTTTATAGGGAGTTTTTAGCCACCGTGCTTCTACATCTGCATTGCTTGCTGTTTGGGGTTTTAGGCTGGGTTTCTGTATAGCACTTTGTGACATCTGCTTTATAAATACATTTGATTGATGTGTTGGGCTATGTTGGTGTTGAAGTCATAGCACGTGCAGTGCTGAATACTCCAAGCGCTGAAGGTGTAGCCTGCATTCCTCATGCTTGCTTGAGCAACACCCTAACATTCAGATAGGGTCAGCTTTTTTTTAACACCATTGAACCTCACACTTATCAATGGGAAAATGTTAAAAAAAGGTTGAGGCTTAGTAATAAAAAATTACTAATGTTATATATATATATTTGGCAGCTGCGTTTAGATACGCATGTGAACTCTCGGTAGTAATATCCATGAAATGCTCTGTTATACAGTATAGGCGTGCAATAATATGGAAAATCTAACAGATAGGACTATTGCTTGCGATTAACAGGCACAAATATTATTGTCTTTTTACTTTGGGAAAAGCATTGACTGTCAACTAGATTCGGTTGTCAACTAGATTCGACAGTCAACTAGATTCCGACTTTTAATGTGAACTGGATTCAGACATTTGACATGCACACATTTGGCATTGGTACCTCGATAAGGCCTTTGCAAGCTCACTGGCCCCACAGAGTGTGTTTATGTATGCACTGTGTTGTTTTATGATAGGAAGTGTTCACAGCGGAGCTCACACCGACTGACACTGTCGCAAGTGCTGGTCATCTGACCTTTCTTGGCCAAGAGGGCAAGTGATACATATGCCACGTCCTTGTCTCATATGAGGAATTTTAGATTCTTGGTGTTATGGGACATACAGTTTTGTTCAAGTAAGCTAGAACACAATTTGATTCAGAGTGTTGTGATGAATTGGAAAGTCAGTTAAATAAATGGAATCAAAAGAAATAGCTCCCAAAATCCAAAAAATTATCAAATCAAAGTTTATTTGTCATCTGCGCCGATTACAACAGGTGTAGACCTTACAGTGAAATGCTTACTTACAGGCTGACACTGACACCTATTGGTCACCTAACACCTTTTTTGCACTATTGGTTAGAACCAATAGTGCAAAAAAGGTGTTAGGTGAACAATAGGTAAGTAAAGAAATAAAACAACAGTCAAAAGACAGGCTGTATACAGTAGCGAGGCTATAAAAGTAGCGAGGCTACATACAGACACCGGTTAGTCAGGCTGATTGAGGTAGTATGTACATGTAGATATGGTTAAAGTGACTATGCATATATGATGAACAGAGAGTAGCAGTAGAGTAAAAGAGGGGGTGGTGGGTGGCGGGACACCATGCAGATAGCCCGGTTAGCCAATGTGCGGGAGCACTGGTTGGTCGGCCCAATTGAGGTAGTATGCACATGAATGTATAGTTAAAGTGACTATGCAAAAAGAACCAACATAATATTCAAGGAGCTCATGTTTTAGTTTGTAAATGGTTTATTACAACTTCCTCCATTGGATACAAAATTAAATAAAGGTAGGCCTATATGAAGTATAAATAGAAAAGTAGGCCTACTGTTTTAACGTTACATTCGTTATTGATATGGCATATTTACAGATATTTACACAAAATAATTATGCAAAATATATTAGTTTAGCATTTCATATAAAAATATACATTCAGATTTTTACATTGGGGAGAGAGGTCTTTTTAAATTCAGCTCCTTCACGCTCTCCTCTTCCTCGTCGTTGTCACTAACGCTCTCCTCGTCATCATTACTGCTCGAGTCTTCATAGAGGCAGATGGTTGCTTGCACCGGATAGTTGCGCAGAAGCATCTCTGCGTCCTGGTACAGATAATCGAAGCATCTCGATTTGGGCCAAAACAACCTAGAACACAAGACCATCAGATTAGGTGTTTGAATTGAAAATACAAAGTAGGCTAGGATATAGTTGATATAGGATATATAGAGCGAGGGCATCTCATTCACCATTAAGCACAAACAGAGACGCATATTTTCAACGTGATAATAGTGAGGCAATTTTACTTACTTTACTGGGTGTGTGATCTGTGGACTCTTGCAGTATTTGGTGTCTGAAAATCCTCCAATGGGCTTTTTGTAAGGCTGTGAGGAGAGAAAGAAAAGCACGCATGTTAGCATAAGCCTATACTATTTATTCCACTATAGGCTAACTAGACCTATGATACATCTAAATGAAATCCTCTACAAACAATTGACGCTAATAATTTAGTTTTGAAAACAGTCTGCACTAACCGTGTTTTCCGTGACCCTGCGTTCTCTGTCCGCTTTGCCAACCCAAGGTCTCCACAAATTAGCTGGCTGTTGAACAAAGTTTCTTCCGGTAACTCCGCCAATTAATCCACAATGACCGATGATATTTTCCATTATTTCTGATGATAGTTTCCTGATTAAGTCTGAGAGTTTGCGATTGAGAGTGATGCCAGAGTTGAGTAAGACGCCCCTATTTATCCGGCCAGGGAGCTCGTGCCAAATTGCGCTTTGACACTATCCAAAGTGTCCATGCGACACGGTGGTGAGGTGTCAAGTCACACTTTGGCAAACCTGCACCATATTGGTCACACTCGCGCCCAGAGTGGTTTTGTTTGAGAATAGGTTCAACTTTTGTTGTGGGAGAATATAAACTTTTCAGAATTAGAAAGAATATTATCCAAGTCAATAGCCTATTGTTTATTTTTTTATTATATGCTATAGGGCCTAATCGTTTACAAAAACGTATTAAAGACGAAAGTGCCAAGTGATTAACATAATTGAATTATCTAAGCATATATAGACCGAAATTGACAATGAATTTACTAATTTACTTAATCGTCCTAACAGCCTTCCTTATTTTGAACCATTTGCTTTTCAAGTGTGAAATAACTCGTGCCGATATGTCGAACGGGTCAAACTTTTATTTTGTATTTATTTAACCTTTATTTAACTAGGCAAGTCAGTTAATTGAGAACAAATTATTATTTACAATGATGGCCTACCCTGGCCAAACCCTAACCCGGAGGACGCTGGGCCAATTGTGTGCCGCCCTATGGGACTCCCAATCATGTCCGGTTGTGATACAGCCTGGAATCGAACCAGGGTCTGTAGTGACGCATCTAGCACTGATATGCAGTGCCTTAGACCGCTGCATCACTCAGGAGCTCAAACTGCGCTCAGTGGTCAAGAAAGGGAGCTTATGGACCCCGGCACACGTTAGGTTAGTTTTTAGAAACTTTTTTTTGGATCATTCACTTAAAGGGGAGGTTATGCAAAGTCCATAACCTCCCCACTACAGCTTCTGTGCTCCCAAACAGTTGATGAATTAATTAATACATATTATTTAACTAAGTCAGTTAAGAAACAAATTCTTATTTACAAAGATGGCCTACCCCGGACGAGCATGGGCCAATTGTGCGCCGCCCTATGGGACTTCCAATCATGGCCGGTTGTGATACAGCCTGGAATCGAACTAGGGTCTGTAGTGACGCATCTAGCACTGAGATGCAGTACCTTAGACTGCTGCATCACTCGGGAGCCCTATTTACAGTAGTCCTAAATGCAACTTAACCCCACAAGGTGTGAAATAGCCCACATCTTTGAAAACATCTCAGTACCGATTGGTTCCACCAGTAGGCTACAACATATCAACCAAACAGTCACAAATACACAACCTACTAGGCGTATTGTTGCAAATAGGAATAATATGGTTGTGCAAGCCATAGTTACATGTTGTTGGCTAACCTGTTTAACATTCGTTGTAAAACAACAATAATATTTGTATTTACTAATTCTAAGGGATACCTGTTAGAATTGTCAGGCCTACTTGTGAATAACAGGACCTTTCACAGACATACATTCAGTGACCAAATTATTAGGACCCCCTTTGCCCTCCAGAACAGCCTGAATTCTTCAGGGCGTGGATTCTACAAGGTGTGGGTCAATTGGTATCAAGGGACCCAACCTGTGACATGAAAACATTCCCCACACCATTACACCATTGCCACCATTCCCCAACAGGGACACCAGGCAGGATGGGGCCATGGACACATGCTGCTAACTCCAAATTCTGACTTTGCCATCAGCATGACGCAACAGTAACCAGGATTCGTCGGACCAGGCAATGTTTTTCCACTCCTCAAATTGTCCAGTGTTGGTGATCGCATGCACATTGGATCCACTTGTTCTTGTTTTTAGCTGATAGGAGTGAAACCCGGTGTGGTCATCTGCTGCAATAACACATCCGTGACAAGGACCGACAATTTGTGTGTTGTACTGCATCATTATTTGCCTGTTTGTGACCCGCATATCAGCTTGCACGATTCTTGCCATTTTCCTTCGACCTCTCTCATCAACAAGCTGTTTTCGCCCCCAGGACTGCCGCTGACAGTATGTATTTTGTTTGTCGCACCTTTCTTGGTAAACCCTAGACACTGTCGTGCATTAAAAGCCCAGGAGGCTGGCCATTTCTAAGATACCGGAACCGGCGTGCCTGGCACCATGCTCAAAGTCACTTAGGTCACTCGTTTTGCCCATTCTAATGTTCAATCGAACAGTAACTGAATATCTCGATGCTTGTCTTCCTGCTTTATATAGCAAGCCACTGCCATGTGACTCACTGTCTGTAGYATCGTACCATTTTCATGAACGTGGTGGTGTATCTAATAAAGTGAGTGTAGCTTCCTGAGGCTACACACTTCTTACCGTGAGGCTTGTAGCCTACTATGGGTTGCCAACAATGCATTTGTCATTGAAGTCGGACTAATGTTTATTGTTTTATTTATTGTAYGCTATTTATTGTAGGATACTGACCTACGGAACTTTGATGAACTAAGAAGTTGAACTTTTCAACCTCTGTAGATATTTTACCACGGATAAGAAAAATGTCTACTAACTGTAAGGTTCTTAGGCCCTACTCCCACTATGAGAGATGAAGGAGAGTCTGAGGAGTGGAGTGGCGAAAGAGATTTATACTTTTCAGTTCACTTTTCAATTCACATTACATCTTTGTCTTACATTTCATTGTGTCTGGCAACACAACATTCTTGGTCCGCAGCTCAAATGGACCTTGAATATCACAGTAGCCACTAGCTATTTAACAATCCAAGCAACTTTTCTTCAGAAACATATTCCAATACTGAATACTGCAAACAAACCATATTCCACTCAGGAATAATACAACAATCCGCAAGCATGTGCAGACAATTAAAGGGTTTATTTTCTTGTCCGTACACATTAAATTAGCTGAAAATACATAGCTAACTCCTGCTAGCTAGCTAACTAACAACATGCTTCGTGATAAAGTAATGTTAGCATATCAATAATGGACGTTTAGTCCTCCCATACTAATATAAAAGTACAGTAGCGTTATCATACAGTGGCATTCATATAACAATATAGGCTACATGGATAGGTAAGGTTAGCTAGCAAGCTAGCTATGCTAACCAAAATCATTTCTGCATCCTCACATAAACCTGCTGACTGTAGCTGAATGCTGATGTTTAGCTGAACCACAGCTAGACAGGAGCTTTTAGGCTTACACAAGCTACTGCATAAAAGTTACCTTAGAACAAACCAGGCAAACCATTTTATCAATATCATTGAAGTCATTATATGAGGTAAAAAACACTTGAGAGTTATAGCTACAGATTCAGAATTTAACAGGCTATTACATTTTTTGTTGTTGCTAAAAACTCAAAACAAGCGTCATTTTTTGGGGAAAATGTCATTTCTGTTTAATCTGCCCTGRTTAAAGGGGGGCAACTGTTTACGAGTGTCGTGTGCTCCGGAGGTAGCAGTCGAGACGTGACATGTTCACAAGTTTGCATTGCAGTATATGTGTAGCCGAGGATATTTTTGTGAAAAGTCTACTGTAGTAAGTGGGAAGACCCTCTAAGTGTGATGTTCACTGGTGTTAAAAAGCTAACTCTGAGCGTTTTGGGTGCAGCTTACCCAGGCGTGAATAATGCACAGCTTCAGTGCCTGGCGTTTTCAGCACTGCAAGCGCTGGATCATGATTTCATTCTCCCGCGTACCCTCTGACCTGATATTCATGTAGGCCAGGGATGGGCAACTTTGATCCCACATCCATATTTACATCCATACCCACACATGCAGTCAGAGCTGACATGGGCTACTTGAGTGACTCTCTGTGACTGACATAACGAGAAACACTGCTGATGTACAACCACATATCCAAATTAAACTTTGTGTACTCTGCTATTCTAACTTTCAACAGTATGTTCCTAATTTGAAAGGTATATTTCAAACTCTGGCCAGTCTTTCTCAGGGTGAAGTGATGCTGGTTTTCCTGATGGAAATGGGTACCCACTCTGTGGTATTCCGGTGTTTTCATGGTTGGGTGTGAAGTTTACACACCTCCAGGGGTGAAGGCAACTCTGGATGAGCCAGCGACTGGTGCATGCACTGCACACCAATGCCCATAGACGTCATGACTTCATAAACCAACTCACTGWCTGATCTGATGCTATTCATGTCGGTTATCAGTTTTAGTAGCCTAATGTAATCACGCTATTGCGCTATAATGTATACAGGTAATGTAGCCTACAGATGGTCTGCTAGAATAATACAATTTAAAAATTTAAACAAAAGATTTAAACAATCAATACGTCTATTTTCCAATCTTCAAACAGGTTTTCTAATGGGTTACCTCTAGGTTCATTTAAAAAGGCGAAACTGTTGAATCGTTACCAATCCTTGACACCCAGGTGTCCTTTAGACTTTACTTTGTCACCAATGTGTAGGCAATAACTTGTATGGAACCAACGTTGTAAACTTCTGAACTTTTCTGAGTATCTTTATCTGAACAACTTCTCAACTTCTGTCTGAAGTCTTTCCCAGGGTGAAGTGTTGGGTCTTCCTGTGGGAACTGGGAACCCACTCTGTGGTCATAATCAGATGGTGGTATAGTTGGGTGTGAAGTTTACACACCTCCAGCGGTGAAAGCAAAGGCAGCTCTGGATGAACCAGGGACTGGCGCATTCACTGCGCACGTCATTTGACCCGATGACCTGTTATTGAGGAGCGCATAGATATAGATCCTACACGGGAGATATTTTGACATCTATTTTCAACGTATTACAGTAGAGTTCTGTTATGGGAGGTTGAATGATACAGAGATGCCATATCCCTTTCGGAAACCTTGAATCATAAGGACAAAGCATGAATATGGTAACACAGTATACATCGAGGTCCAAAGGTATTTGGACAGTGACACATTTGTTGTTTTGGCTCTGTACTCCAGCACTTTGGTTTCGATACAAGGACTATGAGGTTAAAGTGCAGACTGTCAGCTTTAATTTGAGGGTATTTCCATCCATATCGGGGGAACCTTTAAGAAATTACAGCACTTTTTGTACATACAGTAGTCCCTCCATTTTAGGGAACCAAAAGTATTTGGACAAATTCACTTATGTATTAAAGTAGTCAAAYGTTTAGTATTTGGTCCCATATTCATAGCGCGCAATGACTACATCAAGATTTTGACTCTAAAAACGTGTTGGCTGCATTTGCAGTTTGTTTTGATTGTGTTTCAGATTATTTTGTACCCAATTGAAATGAAATGGTGAATAATATATTGTGTCATTTTCGAGTCACTTTAACTGTAACCATGGTAGCATCCACATGAATGTAGAAGTGTTTAGAAACATATTCTACTGGTATTCTTATGTACAATAAATCATGAATGAATTGTGAATAATGATGAGTGAGAAAGTTAGAGGCATAAATATCATACCCCCTAAAAAATGCTAACCTCCCCTGTTATTGGTAATGGTGACAACAAAAAATTGTCACTGTCCAAATACACCATATGTGAGCATTGGTCTGGCTCTACCTGGGGCACTGACATTTGTGGTACAGGTCTTTAGGCTTTGACCGCATGAACCATAGAGCCCAGGGTGGAGCTCTGTCACAACCATTTTCTCTCTCTCTCACACGCTCCTGTTAGAATATTAACTCTTACGTCAAGCTAACATGGTGAACTTTGACCTCTAGGTCCGTCGATCCTTTCCCAGGGTTAATTAAGAGGTCCACTGGTTTTCGGGTGTTTCTGCCCTGCCTGCACTGGTGTGAAGAATGCACACCTTCAGGGGTGAATAATGTACAACACTGAATGTGCCAGAAAAGGTACATGGCCCCTGTGACATTAAGACCTGCATTGTATTACAGTAAAGTTTCATTAAAGATGAGACCATTTTTTTTGCAGGTTTGCAAGAAATGGACATTTGTTTTTGGCACTGGGTTGCAGGGTAATAAGATAAAAGCAGACATAAAATATACATATAGCATGACACACATTGAACATTTAACATGCTCAGCAGACTCTTATTTAGGATTGTCACAACAAAGGGGATGAAGGATTTACTTAGGCAATTTTTCCTTGCGAGTGGCACGTTTAGTCTCCAACCTGACAGCAACATTTGGAAGGATGCGTGCAGTGGGTGGGTCTTTTCGTTGAAGACCTGGAGTGATTTTATTGTGATACAGGGCCTAAGTATGACTTAGGAGAATAAGCAACCCCCTTTTAAAGAGAATCCAATGGAGAGGGTGGGTATGTTTTCAGATAAATTAATAAAAATGTGCACAGACTTAAGCAAAAACTGAGCACTACTGCTTTGCTTTGATGTCATTTTGTTATATGATTTGCTTTCCCCTACATAAGTATTTTTTTTATTTGCGAGACCAGCTTATTCATGTCTATTACTTGTTCAAGAGTCATACCCTATATAATGTGAGGGACAAACAGCAATAGCAATGCCACTAAAGTTGTTTATCATTTCTCTCTCAGTTTTAAAATGTAAGTTCCACAACGCTAACCTTAATGTATATGTAACAGTGTTGCTTCCGTCCCTCTCCTCACCCCAACCTGGGTTCGAACCAGGGACCCTCTGCACACATCTACCACAGTCACTCACACAAGCATCGTTACCCATCGCGCCACAAAAGCCACGGCCCTTGCAGAGCAAGGGGAACAACCACTTCTAGGTCTCAGAGCGAGTGACGTCACCGATTGAAACACTATTAGCGCGCACCACCGCTAACTAGCTAGCCATTTCACATCGGTTACATATACAGTTGAAGTCAGAAGTTTACATACACTTAGGTTGGAAACATTAACACTAGTTTTTCAACCACTCCACAAATTTCTTGTTCACTAATTATAGTTTCGGCAAGTCGGTTAGGACATCTACTTTGTGCATGACACAAGTAATCTTTCCAACAATTGTTAACAGACTTATATTTCACTGTATCACAATTCCAGTGGGTCAGAAGTTTACATACACTAAGTTGACTGTGCCTTTAAACAGCTTGGAAAATTCCAGAAAATTATATTATGGCTTTAAAAGCTTCTGATAGGATAAAGAACATAATTTGAGTCAGTTGGAGGTGTACCTGTGGATGTATTTCAAGGCCTACTTTGAAACTCAGTGCCTCTTTGCTTGACATCATGAGAAAATGAAAAGAAATCAGCCAAGACCTCAGAAAAAAAATTGTAGACCTCCACAAGTATAGTTTATCCTTGGGAGCAATTTCCAAACGCATGAAGGTACCACATTCATCTGTACAAACAGTAGTACGCAAGTATAAACACCATGGACCCACGCAGCATCATACCGCTCAGGAAGGAGACGTGTTCTGTCTCCTAGAGATGAACGTACTTTGGTGCGAAAAGTGCTAATCAATCCCAGAACAACCACAAAGGACCTTGTGAAGATGCTGGAGGAAACAGGTACAAAAGTATCTATATCCACAGTAAAACGAGTCCTATATCGACATAACCTGAAAGGCCGCTCAGCAAGGAAGAAGCCACTGCTCCAAAGCCTCATAAATAAGCCAGACTACGGTTTGCAACTGCACATGGGGACAAAGATCGTACTTTTTGGAGAAATATTCTCTGGTCTGATGAAACAAAAATAGAACTGTTTGGCCATAATAACCATCATTATGTTTGGAGGAAAAAGGGGGGGGGGGGGCTTGCAAGCCAAAGAACTTCATCTCAACCGTGAAGCACGGGGGTGGCAGCATCATGTTGTGGGGGTGCTTTGCTGCAGGAGGGACTGGTGCACTTCACAGAATAGATGGCATCATGAGTTAGGAAAATTATGTGGATATATTGAAGCAACATCTTAAGACATCAGTCAAGAAGGTAAAGCTTGGTCGCAAATGGGTCTTCCAAATGGACAATGACCCCAAGCATACTTCCAAAGTTGTAGCAAAATGGCGTAAGGACAACAAAGTCAAGCTATTGAAGTGGCCATCAAAAAGCGCTGAACTCAATCCCGTAGAAAATGTGTGGGAATAACTGAAAAAGCGTGTGCGAGCAAGGAGGCCTACAAACCTGACTCCGCTACACCAGCTCTGTCAGGAGGAATGGGCCAAAATTCACCCAACTTGTTGTGGGAAGCTTGTGGAAGGCTACCCGAAATGTTTGACCCAAGTTAAACAATWTAAAGGCAATGCTACCAAATACCTCCCGGGTGGCGCAGTGGTCTAGGGCACTGCATCTCAGTGCTAGCTGCGCCACCAGACTCTGCGCCACCAGAGTCTCTGGGTTCGCGCCCAGGCTGGGCTGGGCTCGCGCCCAGGCTCTGTCGCAGCCGGCCGCAACCGGGAGGTCCGTGGGGCGACGCACAATTGMCATAGCGTCGTCCGGGTTAGGGAGGGTTTGGCCGGTAGGGATATCCTTGTCTCAGTATATAAAAAAATAAATATATAGTCTATGTAAAAACAAAAAAAATACAAATAAATGTAATAAATTGTATGCACTCTARTGTAAGTCGCTCTGGATAAGAGCGTCTGCTAAATGACTAAATGTAAAATGTAAATGTACTAATTGACTAACTTCTGACACACTGGGAATGTGATGAAAGAAATAAAAGCTTAAATAAATCATTCTCTCTACTACTTTTCTGACATTTCACATTCTTAAAATAAAGTGGTGATCCTAACTGACCTAAGACAGGGAATTTTTACTGGCATTAAATGTCAGGAATTGTGAAAAACTGAGTTTAAATGTATTTGGCTAAGGTGTATGTAAACTTCTGACTTCAACTGTGGGTACGTGTTTAACTGTTCAATCTGGATAAGCTTGTACTGTACATTTGGAAAGTGTGGCTGACTGCAAGTGTGAACCTGTGCTAGAGGAGTGACTGGCCCGGTAAGCGTGTCAAATGGGAGGGTGTGATCATTGACACTGGCCTGAGAAAGGTGACAGAGCGAGACACAACCATGGTGGCACTGA
Source organism: Salvelinus sp. IW2-2015 (assembly GCF_002910315.2). NCBI lineage: Eukaryota > Metazoa > Chordata > Actinopteri > Salmoniformes > Salmonidae > Salvelinus > Salvelinus sp. IW2-2015. The sequence goes on along the minus strand of NC_036854.1, from coordinate 23,072,719 downwards.
CCACGCTACAACACCAAGCAGTCTAGGGTTTGGGTTCCCAGAGTCTGACCCTTTATCGCCTGCAGCAGAGAGAGGGGGCGTCCCAAATGGCATCCTTTTCCATTTATATTGCACTACCTAAGACCAGAGCTCTATGGGTAGTGCACCATACAGGTAATATGGTGCCATTTGGGACACATCCAGAGTTTTTTGTGGGAAAGCAATGAGATGAAATGAGGACTCATCCTGGGAAGTGATACAATTATTTGCATCTAAAATCTTTTATTTAACCTTTTTTTAACTAGATAAGTCAGTTATGATCAAATTCTTATTTACAATGATGGCCCTACCTTAATGTCTCATTACAGCATATCAATGCCATGAGCCTCAGGACATATTAAAGGTCTATGCAGCCATTTTTATCTCAAAATCAAATCATTTCTGGGTAAGAATGAAGTACCTTTCTGTGATTGTTTTTAATTAAAATGAATGGAATATAACTGATTTTTTTATTTATTAAACGGAGCAGAACTGAAGTAAAGTGAGTTTAACTGAGTTGTCTTGTCTCTCTCTCCCAGCTCACTAGGACTATGGCTCTTTGGCTTCGGACTGTTTCTCCGTTGGTGCTGAAGGAAGAAACATTCAAAGTTATTTGAGAAGCTTTTGTCATGTGTCCTTACGGATGAAAGATGCAACCAGACTTGAAGATGCCATGGCTGACAATGCTTTGACGATTGACCATCCCATGGCTGAAGATTCCCACATAATGACTGAAGACCTCCACAAGATGGAGGTCCCCAGACTAAAGATCCCACGATGGAAGATCCGATGGGTAAGGGTCTCGTCGCTGAAGATCCTACGACTGAAGATCCCATGGCTGAAGATCCCTCGAAAATCCAATCACTGAAAATCAAATGGGTGAAGATCCTAAGGGTGAAAATCCTCCCTCGGCTGAACCTGGCCATATATTGACAAGAAATTATTAATATAGTGGAGAAATGGTGTGTTGTTCAACGATGTCTGCCTCATCTGCATTCTACCATTTCGCTTTGACTTGTTGATGACTGTGATATTTCAGTTTTTAATTTTAAAACATTTGCAAAAATCCAGACCAAAGCACAAATTTCCATCTGTTTAATGTCCGTTGCTCATGTTTCTTGGCTCACGCAAGTCTCTTCTTCTTATTGGTGTCCTTTAGTTGTGGTTTCTTTGCAGCAATTCGACCATGAAAGTCTGATTCACACAGTCTCCACTGAAGAGTTGATGTTGAGATGTGTCTGTTACTTAAACTCTGTGAAGCATTTATTTGGGCTGCATTTTCTGAGGCTGGTAACTAATGAACGTATCTTCTGCAGCAGAGGTAACTGAGGGTCTTCCATTCCTGTGGCGGTCCTCATGAGAGCCAGTTTCATCACAGCGCTTGATGGTTTTTGTGACTGCGCTTGAAGAAACTTACAAAGGTCTTGAAATTTTCCGTTTTGACTGACCTTCGTGTCTAAAAGTAAAATGGACAGTCGTTTCTCTTTGCTTATTTGAACTGTWCTTACATAATATGGACTTGTTATTTTACCAAATAGGGCTAGCTTCTGTATACCCCCCTACCTTGTCACAACACAACTGATTGGCTCAAATGCATTAAGAAGAAAAAAATTCCACAAATTACCTTTTAAGAAGGCACACCTGTTAATGAAATTCATTCCAGGTGACTACCTCATGAAGGTGGTTAAGAGGATGCCAAGAGTGTGCAAAGGGTGGCTATTTGAAGAATCTCAAATATAAAATACACTGCTCAAAAAAATAAAGGGATCACTTAAACAACACAATGTAACTCCAAGTCAATCACACTTCTGTGAAATCAAACTGTCCACTTAGGAAGCAACACTTGACTTGACATACATTTCACATGCTGTTGTGCAAATGGAATAGACAAAGGTGGAAATTATAGGCAATTAGCAAGACACTCCCAATAAAGGAGTGGTTCTGCAGGTGGTGACCACAGACCACTTCTCAGTTCCTATGCTTCCTGGCTGATGTTTTTGTCACTTTGAATGCTGCGGGTGCTTTCACTCTAGTGGTAGCATGAGACGGAGTCTACAACCCACACAAGTGGCTCAGGTAGTGCAGCTCATCAGGATGGCACATCAATGCGAGCTGTGCAAGAAGTTTGCTGTGTCTGTCAGCGTAGTGTCCAGAGCACGGAGCGCTACCAGGACAGGCCAGTACATCAGGAGACGTGAAGGAGGCCATAGGAGGCAACAACCCAGCAGCAGCAGGACCTACCTCTGCCTTTGTGCAAGGAGGAGCAGGAAGAGTCCCTCCAGAGCCCTGCAAATGACCTCCAGCAGGCCACAAATTGCATGTGTCTGCTCAAACGGTCAGAAACAGACTCCATGAGGGTGGTATGAGGGCCCGACGTCACAGGTGGGGTTGTGCTTACAGCCCAACACCGTGCAGGAAGTGTGGCATTTGCCAGAGAACACCAAGATTGGCAAATTCGCCACTGGGCCCTGTGCTCTTCACCGATGAAAGCGGTTCACACTGAGCCACATGTGACAGACGTGACAGAGTCTGGAGACACCGTGGAAACGTTCTGCTGCCTGCAACATCCTCCAGCATGACCGGTTTGCGGTGGGTCAGTCATGTGTGGGGTGCATTTCTTGTGGGGGCGCACAGCCCTCCATGTGCTCGCCAGAGTAGCCTGACTGCCATTAGGTACCGAGATGAGATCCTCAGACCCTTGTGAGACCATATGCTGGTGCGGTTGCCCTGGGTCCTCCTAATGCAAGACAATGCTAGACCTCATGTGCTGGAGTGTGTCAGCAGTTCCTGCAAGAGGAAGGCATTGATGCTATGACTGGCCCGCCCGTTCCCCAGACCTGAATCCAATTGAGCATATCTGGACATCATGTATCGCCCCATCCACCAACACCACGTTGCACCACAGACTGTCCAGGGTTGGCGGATGCTTTAGTCCAGGTCTGGGAGGAGATCCCTCAGGAGACCATCCGCCACCTCATCAGGAGCATGCCCAGGCGTTGTAGGGAGGTCATACAGGCACGTGGAGGCCACACACACTACTGAGCCTCATTTTGACTTGTTTTAAGGACATTACATCAAAGTTGGATCAGCCTGTAGTGTGGTTTTCCACTTTAATTTTGAGTGTGACTCCAAATCCAGACCTCCATGGGTTGATACATTTGATTTCCATTGATATTTTTTGTGTGATTTTTTTGTCAGCACATTCAACTATGTAAAGAAAAAAGTATTTAATAAGAATATTTCATTCATTCAGATCTAGGATGTGTTATTTTAGTGTTCCCTTTATTTTTTTGAGCAGTGTATATTGMTTAACACTMCATTCCATATGTGTTATGCCATAGTTTTGATGTCTTCAATATTATTCTACAATGTAGAAAATAGTAAAGGTAAATAAAAACCCTTGAAAGAGTAGGTGTTCCAAAACTTTTGACCGGTAGTGTATAATTAATTTAAAAGTCCAAAAATTGATGTAGAAACTGCAGATTACCGCTTTAATGTGAAAAAAGTATTGTTAGGTCCATGAAACAGTGTTTGGATCTATTACAAGGCAATTAATATGGTTATAATGAAGACCAGTAGGTTAGTACAACTATTTAACACAGTTGTAATGTTATTACCTATGTATTCCTTTATGTAAAGTGCTAAAGTGTAGAGCAGAACATAATTTGGATAGCACTTTATTTTACAGTGCAGAATTTACCTTGTATTTCCTAGGAAGCTACAAGATAGCAATGGGTGCTTTCTTGTATTTACAGTGCCTTCAGAAAGTATTATTGCAAATTTTGTTGTGTTACAGCTTGAATTCAACAAAAAAATATATGTTTTTAGACATTTTTGCTAATGTATTGAAAAATAATACAGAAATATTTCATAAAGTGCATTCGGGGAAAGTATTCGGACCCCTTAAAATGTTTAAATTGTGTTAAATTACAGCCTTATTCTAGAATGGATTAAATAGTTTTTTCCCSCTCATAAATATACACACAATACCCCATAATGACAAAGCAAAAACAAGCTTAGAAATTTTTGCAAAGTTAGAAAAAATGTAAATCTGAAATATCACATGTACATAAGTATTCAGACCCTTTACTCAGTACTTTGTTGAAGCACCTTTGGCGACGATTACAGCCTCGAGTCTAGCTGCACAGCTAATTTCAGGTCTCTCCAGAGATCTTCGATCGTGTTCGAGTTCAGACTCCGGCTGGGCCACTCAAGGGGATTCAGAGACTTGTCCCAAAGCCACTCCTGCGTTGTCTTGGCTGTGTGCTTAGGGTTGTTGTCCTTTTGGAAGGTGAACCTTCACCTAATTTTGAGGTCTTGAGCGCTCCGGAGCAGGTTTTCATCAAAGATCTCTCTGGACTTTGCTCCGTTCATCTTTTGCTAGATCCTGACTAGTCTCCCAGTCCCTGCCGCTGAAAAAAACATCCCCACTACATGATGCTGCCACCACCATGCTTCACCGTAGGGATGATGCCAGGTTTCCTCCAGATGTGACGCTTGGCAATCAGGCTGGTCTGTGGTCTCTGGTCTGATGAAAGATAATCTTGTTTCTCATGGTCAGAGTCCTTTAMGTGCCTTTTGGCAAACTCCAAGCGGGCTGTGGAGTTTTACTGTGTCTTTTACTGAAGAGTGGCTTCCGTCTGGCCACTCTATCATAAAGGCCTGATTGGTGGAGTGCTGCAGAGATGGGTGTCCTTCTGGAAGGTTCTCCCATCTCCACAGAGGCACTCTGGAGCTCTGTCAGAGTGTCCATCAGGTTCTTGGTCACCTCCCTGACCAAGACCCTTCTCCCTGATTTTGTTATTTTACCTTTATGTAAGTAGGCAAGTCAGTTAAGAACAAATTCTTATTTACAATGACAGCCTAGGAACAGTATGTTAACTGCCTTGTTCAGGGTCAGAATGACAGATTTTTACCTTGTCAGCTCAGGGATTCGATCTAGCGAACTTTAAAGAGGACCTTCAATGCTGCAGAAATGTTTTGGTACCCTTCCCCACATCTGTGCCTCGACACAATCCTGTCTCTGAGCTCAATGGACAATTCCTTTCACCTCATGGTTTGGTTTTTGCTCTGACATACACTGTCAACTGTGGGTCCTTATATAGACAGGTGTGTGGCTTTCCAAATCATGTCCAATCAATTGAATTTAACACAGGTGGACTCCAATCACGCTGTCGAAACATTTCAAAGATGATCAATGGAAACAGGATGCACCTGAGCTAAATTTCAAGTCTCGTAGCAAAGGGTTTGATTACTTATGTAAATAAAGGTATCTGTTTTTTATACATTTGCAAAAATGTAGAAATACCTTTTTTTGCTTTGTCATGTGTGTAAATTGATGAGTAAAAAAAACATTTAATCCGTTTTAGAATAAGGCTGTAACGTAAAAAAGTGGAAAAAGTCAAGGGGTCTGAATAATTTCCGAATCCACTGTACATAAGTATTCACACCCCTCAGTCAATACATGTTAGTCAACTTAGTCTTTCTGGGTAAGTCTAAGAGCTTTGCACACCTGGATTATACAATTTTTKAAAACATTTTTCTTTTTAAAATTCTGAAAACTGTCAAGTTGGTTGTTGATTATTGCTAGACAGACATGTTCATGTCTTGCCATATATTTTCAAGCCTATTTAAGTCAAAACTGGAACTATGTCACTCAGTAACATTCAATGTTGTCTTGTTAAGCAACTCCAGTACATATTTGGCCTTGTGTTTTAGGTTATTGTCCTGCTGAAAGATGAATCTATATCGCAGTGCTTGAGGCGTCACTACAGACCCGGGTTCGATCCCAGGCTGTGTCACAGCCGGCTGTGACCGGGAGACCCATTAGGCGGCGCACCATTGGCCCAGCATCGTCCGGGTTTGGTTTTGGCTGTGGTAGGCGATCATTGTAAATAAGAATTTGTTCTTAACCGACTTGCCTAATTAAATAAAGGTTAAATAAAAAAGAAATATAATACAATTCCATGTATTTTTGTACTAAAAACTCATCCTGGAATAGTTTTAAGATGGTCATACCATTTAACTATTTGATTTAGGACCCCTTTAGGTATAAAAAAAGATAGATACAAAATTGTTTGATGAAACATTGAAGTTGGCCTTACTGCTATTAGCCCATGGAAACACATTGAATTACAGACTCATACATGGAAAAACAGATAGTCCAATCTATCAATAGGTGCCCTTCTTTGTGAGGTATTGGAAAAACCTCCCTGCTCTTTGTGGTTGAATATGTGTTTGAAATTCCCTGCTCAACTGAGGGACCTTACAGATAATTGTATGTGTGGGTYTACAGAAATGAGTAGTCATTCAAAAACCATGTTAAACACTATTATTGCACACAGAGTGAGTCCATGCAACTTCTGTGACTTGTAAAGAAAAATGTTACCCCTGAACTTATTTAGGCGTACCTTAACAGAGGTTGAATACTTATTTACTCAAGACATTTCATTTTTCATTATTTCTTCATTTGTAAAAATGTCTAAAAACATAATTCCACTTTGACATTATGGGGTATTGTGTGTAGGCCAGTGACACAACAACTCAATTTAATCCATGTTAAATTCAGGCTGAAAACACGACAAAATGTGCAAAAAGTCAAGAGGTGTGTATACTTTCCGGAGGCATTGTACTTCAAAGACCTTACACAATTGGTAACTTCCTGGTTCCAATGTTGCCAAGTGATGCCTGCTGCAATAAGTCCCAAAGAAACAAATAAGTACATAGTCAATATGGTGTAGTTATCATTTCATCATGTCGTTTTTTGAAGTAAAGATGAGGCCATTTTTGTACCGTAAAATCAAGTGATATCACAATTTAAGCAGCAGAGGGAGCAATAGTCTTTAAAGAGTGATCTCGAAAAGAGTGATCTACAATTGTATTGTAAGTGTCCCGGTCCACCGGTTGAGGGTAGTATTGGATCTGATGCTCACATCTTTCAGCACAGTTGGTTTGGTTAGATTTGATGGTAGATTTAATATTAGATTTAATATTAGACCCATCAGTTTCTGGACCAATCAGACGGCCCTGAATGTGTTCGCATTCGGTGAAGGAGGTCTGGGAGGTACTCAGATCCAGACTCATTGCGGAGAAGAAACTAACGTCCGTAGGCGTGGCGTAGAGTTTGGCCAGAGCAAGGAGTCTGTGTAGCCAGGGAAACTCGACTTGGGAAAGAGACCTCAACCTTCCAATATCTGGGAGGACACTCTAACCACAAGGCCACTGCATCTGACACTTGTGAGATGATGATGACAACATCACGTCTCTAGCGCAGGAAATCATAGGCCCAAAGGTTTTGATTTTTTATACCCCCCCCCCCCC
>NC_036854.1:23038891-23063891 GCF_002910315.2 Salvelinus sp. IW2-2015 | reverse complement strand
TGTATTTGACCTGGTGGCTATTTTTGTCTCAGTGCCTTTCTTCAACAAGAGACTGCCAGATATAATTCTGTGTCTACAACAAGTTATTGCAGAAAAGAGTACGTATAGAAGAGGAGCTGAAGATAAACCAATGCATAAAAATACACTTACGAGTGTGCTGAGAGTCGGGAAGCAAGTACAGGGAGTGTTTTAATGAATAAACACGAAACACAAACAACGCACCGACATGAAACAGAGTCAATAACACCTGAAAAAAGAACCAAGGGGAGTGACAGATTTATGGAAGATAATCAAGATGGGTGTCATGAGGCGCAGGTGCGCGAGATAATCAGCAGCCTGATGACCTAGAGGCCGGAGAGGGAGTATACGTGACACTTACACACATTCTATGCTTAGGGTTCTTAGGTTGCCTCACAAATGCCACCCTATTCTCTACATAATGCACTACTTTTAACCAGAGCCCTATACAGTGGTTCCTCCTTTAAGTTACGTCACGTTATCTATTTGTCAGCCATTTTTTTCTGTTAATGCGAGCTAGTGCTAGTTTGACCACCAGAGGGCATCTTTGAGAAGCATTTGATAGTCCTCCGTATTGGCATTAACAGAGAATTTAAAACGTTTAATGTAATAACATAGTATATGGGATTGATTTTAAGAAATTTGGCTTAATTAATTTGATTAATATTATGGTGTTTCTATTCAGAGAAAAACGAAAAACGAAACCCTCAATAAGAATTTGTTCTTAATTGACTTGGCTATTAAAAAAAAAAAATACACTAAGAGCATAACATTTCTGTACCCTTATTTTCTAATTCTAGTCTAACCAATACCCAAATGGAGATTAAGTGAAAATAAAAATCTCATTGATTTATCAATACCAGTCCCCATGCTTGCCTCAGAGCAGAGTGAAACGGTGCTAAAATGGTTGTAGGATTTTGCTTCTAACTTCAATATGCTCTTTAAATAAATAAGACCTACAGCATTTTTAACAGCACATTACTCAACACTAGTGACACTCATTTCGCCTATGGTAGGCCTACAGTATATCGGAAAATATTTGTTCAATTATGTGACTCTCCACCAATAAGTACATTTAGAGGATTGGATGATTCTAAATGAATATCTAAGGGGCATTTTCCTTTAGGATCTGTGAGAATATCTGAGAATATCTAAGGGGCTTTTATATAATTCAAAATTAATTAATATTCATTTCATTTAACCTAGAGTGAGCAAGAAAAAGGCAATTCTTGAACATGGGGTGAGACATTCTCACTACTTTGTAAATAAAGCCAGTTTGTTATTTATAAATATTTATTTCTGGAGAAACATAACTTGATTATTTAGCAGACATCACTTGCTTCTATTCATGAAGATAATGAGCGATCGGCAAAGGCAATCTGTAATCTGCTGGCATCACTGCACGACATCAAAATCGCTCTAATTACAGTCAGAAGACAGTTGTAGAAACTTACTTGGACTTATGGAAAGGCTCAGTAAGAAATGTTTTATATATATATTTTTTTTTTAATTATCAGAACATTAACCATGTGTGTTCGCTTGTTTTGTACTGTCCTCTAGTTTTGACCCAATGATTCTGTCACGACTTCCACCGAAGTCGGTTCCTCTCCTTGTTCGGGCGGCGTTCGGCGGTCGGCGTCACCGGTCTTCTAGCCATCGTCGATCCATTTTTCATTTTCCATTTGTTTTGTCTTGTTTTCCTACACACCTGGTTTTCATTTCCCTCATTAATTGTTGTGTATTTAACCCTCTGTTCCCCCCATGTCTTTGTGTGGAATTGTTTGTTGTAAGTGCTTGTGCATATGTTTACTGGTGCGCGTTGGGTTTTGTACCCATGTTGGTTATTTCTTTATGCCGTTGGTTTTGCAATTAACAAGGTACCCAAAAGTAGTTGGTATTGATGTTAATTTTATTAGCTTAACAAAACTTGTTTAAACAGCGAAATTGCTGTGGAAATCAGCCTTGTTTGCATAGTGATGATGACAAGAACGTACTTTTGTCTGCAATGATCTCCAAAATTTGAATCATTAGGTCATCATACCGTTGATATAGCAACGGACGCTAATAGTTTATCGAATCCCATTGTGYCGTAGAAGGGGACAGTATTTGGCATGACAGGCCCTTATTTTGTAGTATGCGCCTACATTTAACCCTTCTAAGTGCGAGCGGTTGTGAGAGAGAGATAGATGTGGAGAGGTTGAGAGTTAAAAATTGAGAGTGAGAGAGAAAGAGGTGTCATGACGTGGCCCTTTCTGGGTGTAGATGATGGCTCCCACCCCTCTCTCACTCTCTCTCCTAACCAAGGTTTTTTACCTCAGGTCATAAATACCAGGTAGAAACTGCCATGCAGTCTTGAGGGAGAGAGTTTCCCAGAACAAAGCCTTGGCCAAACTCCAAATCCCCAAAATGGGAGAATTAAACAATATTTCCACTTTTGAGAATGTGGGAATGGTCCGTGGACACTTAAGGGACAGTTATGACGAGTGTGTTTCATTTGGTGATCTCATGAAGGCCAGGAAACACACATATATCACATATATCTGAATGTGTACATTTCTCAATTATGGGGTTTGCATCTAATTCTTGTATAAAATGAATGAGTAAAGATGTTAACCTTTAAATTGAGAGAATTGTCTTCCATGTAAAGTTTAACTAGTCAGTGGCCATGCCCCTGTGAGAACAGACATGACACGGCGTCATGGAACGCCCCCCTTTTCCCAGAACAGTATAAAATTACTTGTGAAGAAATGTACATTTGTGCAAAAGAGACCCACAGTAAGCCGGACGTCACGAATGGTTAAGACCTTTACAAACTATAAGACTAGAAAACCATCCCACGTGGAGCATTGGCTACACGGCCAGAAATGGTTAAACTCTGAGACTATCGATTCACTACAGAAAAAGTGAGAAATTCTAGACGACACGAGTTACTAGTCTGCAGCTAGAAATGACGTAAACCTAGAACGAGGATACAGACAACCGCCGAAACATCTAATCTATGAGAACATTTCCGAATGGTACTCTGAAATACTTTGATCTTCGGGGAAACGCAACCAGAGAGACTTCTATGAACTCTCCAGGAGATGGACCCGATTCCAACAGAGAAGACAACAACGACATATGGGCATAAATATAAATTGCAATTTCATTTTGAATGACCAGTCGTTCATGTAAAGTATTAGCAATTTCTATGAGTGTAGTAATCCTCTGAGTTTCCCGCCCTTGAACCGCCCACCCCTTTCTTTTGTCTACCAAGCCGTCATATCGGTTTCGTCCGGTAGGGACTTTTTTCTTTGTATCATTGTTAGTAACCAATAATATCCACTGTTTGTTTGTTATGCAATTGTAAATGAGAACGTGTTCTCAACTTGCCTACCTGGTTAAATAAAGGTGAAATAAATAAAAATGCATTTCTGAGATTTGATTAGTTAGTAAATAAATAATTAAGCCAATTTGTAAATCGCAGATTCATAATTTAAACTAGGGCCCATGCAGATAACCAATAATTTTATGACGTTTGGAATGAGACTAACAAGGTAATAATGACGATTAATAATTGACTGCTATTGATATAAAAGATCTTCAGATCTTTCAGAGTGGATTCGGGAGATAGCCGCTCTATATAAACGAATGCTTCGTGGTGCCCGAGGATTCCTAATGAGTTAGTTATTGCCTGATTTAATTCAATCACGTAATCAATTAACGTTAGGTAATCGATTTGATAAAATAGCAAGTCATCACATTAAGGATACTAAAGACACGACAGTTTAAAAAAAATATGGATAAGAATAAGAGATGAAATTAACATTACAACATGAAATCCATGTCTTAAACATTGCTACAGTGCCTTGCAAAAGTATTCATCCCACTTAGCATTTTTCCTATTTTGTTGCATTACTACCTGTAATTTAAATTGATTTTTATTTGGATTTCATGTAATGGACATACACAAAATAGTCAAAATTGGTGAAGTGAAATTTAAAAAATTACTTGTTTAAAAAATATATAATAATTAAAAACTGAAAAGTGAAAAGTGGTGCATGCATATGTATTCACCCCCTTTGCTGTGAAGCCCCTAAATAAGATCTGGTGCAACCAATTACCTTCAGAAGTCACAGAATTAGTTAGATTGCACACAGGTGGACTTTATTTAAGTGTCACATGATCTGAGGCCCCAGAGTCTGCAACACCACTAAGCAAGGGGAACCACCAAGCAAGCAGCACCATGAAGACCACGGAGCTCTCCAAACAGGTCAGGGACAAAGTTATGGAGAAGTACAGATCAGGGTTGGGTTACAAAACAATATTCGAAACGTTGAACATCCCCCGGAGCACCATTAAATCCATTATTAAAAATTGGAAAGACTATGGCACCACAACAAACCTGCCAAGAGAGGGCCGCCCACCAAAACTCACGGACCAGGCAAGGAGGGCATTAATCAGAGAGGCAACAAAGAGACCAAAGATAACCCTGAAGGAGCTGCAAAGCTCCACAGTGGAGATTGGACTATCTGTCCATAGGACCACTTTAAGCCAACACATTTGGTGTTCGCCAAAAGGCATGAGGGAGACTCCCCAACCATATAAAAGAAGGTACTCTGGTCAGATGTGACTAAAATTGAGATTTATGGCCATCAAGGAAAACGCTATGTCTGGCTCAACACCTCTCATCACCCCGAGTACACCATCACCACCATCACCATCCTGTGGGGATGTTTTTCATCGGCAGGGACTGGGAAACTGGTCAGAATTTAAGGAATGGTGTATGGCGCTAAATACAGGGAAATTCTTGAGGGAAACCTGTTTCAGTCTTCCAGAGATTTGAGACTGGGACGGAGGTTCACCTTCCAGCAGGACAATGACCATAAGCATACTGCTAAAGCAACACTCAAGTGGTTTAAGGGGAAACATTTAAATGTCTTGGAATGGCCTAGTCAAAGCCCAGACCTCAATCCAATTGAGAATCTGTGCTATGACTTAAAGATTGCTGTACACCAGGGGAACCCATCCAACTTGAAGGAGCTGGAGCAGTTTGCTTTGAAGAATGGGCAAAAATCCCAGTGGCTAGATGTGCCAAACTTATAGAGACATACCCCAAGAGACTTGCAGCTGTAATTGCTGCAAAAGATGGCTCTACAAAGTATAGACTTTGGGTGGGGTGAATAGTTATGCAAGCTCAAGTAAAAAAAATAATTGTCTAATTTCTTGTTTGTTCTTGTTTGTTTTTGTCACAATAAAACATATTTTGCATCTTCAAAGTGGTAGGCATGCTGTGTAAATCAAATGATACAAACTCCCAATAAATCCATTTTAATTCCAGGTTGTAAGGCAACAAAAGAGGGAAAATGCTAAGGGGGTGAATACTTTCGCAAGCCACTGTACATTTTGGAAATTGCAAAGAAAACGTGTAATCTGCTTGACACATTAAAGTTACTTACCTCACAGATCACGAAGGCAGCTAATTTCCACTCCAATCATTTGCAAATACATTTGATTCATACACTGGCTTGTTTAGCTGTCATGTTTTAATTTTAACCTGCAATTCCCTTATCTAAAATAAAATAATATAATTTCAGTAGTCCTCTATTTTGATTATTAATAGCATAGCTCATGTACAGTTGAAGTCGGAAGTTTACATACACCTTAGCCAAATACATTTAAACTCGAATTTTCACAATTCCTGACATTTAATCCTAGTAAAAATTCCCTGTCTTAGGTCAGTTAGGATCACCACTTTATTTTAAGAATGTGAAATGTCAGAATAATAGTAGAGAAAATTTATATATTTCAGCTTTTATTTATTTCATCACATTCCCAGGGGGTCAGACGTTTACATACACTCAATTAGRATTTGGTAGKATTTCCTTTAAATTGTTTAACTTGGGTCAAACTTTTCTGGTAGCCTTCCACAAACTTCCCACAATAAGTTGGGTGAATTTTGGCCCATTCCTCCTGACAGAGCTGGTGTAACTGAGTCAGGTTTGTAGGCCTCCTTGCTCGCACACGCTTTTTCAGTTCCTCCCACAAATTTTCTATAGGATTGAGGTCAGGGTTTTGTGATGGTAACTCCAATACCTTGACTTTGTTGTCCTTAAGCCATTAAATGTATTTGGCGAAGATGTATGTAAACGTTCGACTTCAACTGTGTTTATTGTAGATCCTAGGATACAACAATGAATAATGTGGAACAAATAAATACCATACAACTTACAATAATGAACACCTCGTGAAACAGCTGTGAAAACCAACCTGGCAATATTGAATATTTTAATACATAAACTTTGATCGTTTTTGGTACAGTTGTGTCATTATTTTATTTTCACAGATGTGTTGTACAATCACATGGCAATCATAGACTAAAATTCTGAATTATGGTGTGTGGAATTATACCTGTCACTTGTTCTCAACAGGCAGCCAGTCTCAGAAGGGGGACTTGAAGAGTGAGACTGCAAAGTTCAGCCACTGCTGCTCTCTTTGTTCTGTGTTTGTAGTGCAAGTGTTTTTAGTTAATCTGTGTATCTCACATATTATGTGCCCAGTATGATAGAGCAAGAAAACTTCAMCAGATAATGACAACAACAGTAGCTGTAGATGATGTAATGAAAAGTTGGAGGGTGGTTTGTAATAGAGGACATCAGGTGGATTCACGTCTGGGTTTTGGGCGGAACACCTAGCTCCTGGAGAACAAGAGCAGAGTTATAGGGAACAGGGTAGGAGAGAGAGACATAAACAAGCAAAGACACAGGAGAAAATTTGATGGATTAGTGCAGTGTTACAAAATAAATTAACAGCGGGCAGTCTCAGTCCGTGCCTGAAACCCACATCAGGTGAGGTTTCAGTGATCTGAAAGTACGTTATACAAAAATAGCAATAGACAAACAACAACACTAAGTCAATCACAAATTTGAAAGACTACAGTATATGCAATCATTTTATGTACAATTGCATTGTTTACCTCAGTCAACAGCTGCGGCTCATATCCGTACTCGGCCTGGATGCTGATGTTGTTTTCAAAGATAATTACCTTCAGGTTGTTCTCCCACCCTTCCTGGTATCAAAATACTTGCCCATGGCAGTCTTGAGTGTCTGGTTGGTCCATTCACCAAACATGGAGGAGGGGGTAGGAAAGCGATATCTATTGACAATGTAAGATATTGAAATATGTTTGATTATGTACCATGGAAAAACAAATTGTAAAAAATAAATAAAACAAACCATTGGTGACAGAATATAACCTGTAACATACATACCCCAACCAGAAGCCATAGATTACAGGCAACATTCACAATGAGCTAAAGGGTAGAGCTGCTGCTTTCAAGGAGCGTGACTCTAACCCGGAAGCTTATAAGATATCCAGCTATGCCCACCGACGAACCATCAAACAGGCAAAGGGTCAATAAAAGACTAAGAATTAATCGTACTACACCGGCTCCGATGCTCGTCGGAGCTGAAAAACTTCTATGCACGCTTCGAGGCAAGTAACACTGAAACATGCATGAGAGCATCAGCTGTTCCAGACGACTGTGTGATCACGCTCTCCGCAGCCAATGTGAGTAACACCTTTAAACATGTCAACATTCACAAGGCCGCAGGGCCAGACTGATTACCAGGACGTGTACTCCGAGCATGCGAACTGGCAAGTGTCTTCACTGACATCTTCAACCTCTCCCTGAGTCTGTAATACCAACATGTTTCAAGCAGACCACAATAGCCCCTGTGCCCAAGAACACTAAGGTAACCTGCCTAAATGACTACCAACCAGTAGCACTCATGTCTGTAGTCATGAAGTGCTTTGAAAGGCTGGTCAAGGCTCACATCAACACCATTATCCCAGAAACCCTAGACCCACTCCAATTTGCATACCGCACCAACAGATCCACAGATGATGCAATCTCTATTGCACTCCACACTGCCCTTTTCCACCTGGACAAAAGGAACGTATTCATTGACTACAGCTCAGTGTTCAACACCATAGGGCCCTCAAGGCTCATCACAAAGCTAAGGACCCTGGGACTAAACACCACCCTCTGCAACTGGATACTAGACTTCCTGACGGGCCACCCCCAGGTGGCAACACATCCACCACGCTGATCCTCAACACAGGGGCCCCTTAGGAGTGTGTGCTCAGTCCCCTCCTGTACTTCCTGTCCACTCATGACTGCACAGCCAGGTACAACTCCAACACCATCATTACGTTTTCTGATGACACAACAGTGGTAGGCTTGATCACCGACAACGATGAGACAGCCTATAGGGAGGAGGTCAGAGACCTGACCGTGTGGAGCAAGGACAACAACCTCTCCCTCAATGTGACCAAGACAAAGGAGATGATTGTGGACTACAGGAAAAGGAGGACCGAGCACGCCCCCATTCTCATCGACTGGGCTATAATGGAGCAGGTTGAGAGCTTTAAGTTCCTTGGCATCCACATCACCAACAAACTAACATGGTCCAAGCACACCAAGACAGTCGTGAAGAGGGCACTACAAGACCTATTCCCCCTCAGGAGACTGAAAAGATTTGGCATGGGTCCTCAGATCCTCAAAAGGTTTTACAGCATCCTGACTGGTTGCATCACTGCCTAATATAGCAACTGCTTCGTTTCCGACCCCAAGGCACTATAGAGTGTACTGCGTACGGCCCAGTACATCACCGGGGCCAAGCTTCCTGCCATCCAGAACCTCTATACCAGGCGGTGTCAGAGGAAGGCCCTAAAAATTGTCAAAGACTCCAGCCACCCTAGTCATAGACTGTTTTCTCTGCTACCGCATGGCAAGCGGTACCAAAGCGCCAAGTCTAGGTCCAAGAGGCTTCTAAACAGCTTCTATCCCCAAGCCATAAGACTCCTGAACAGCTAATTAAATGGCTACTTTGACTTTTTGCACCCCCCCCCCCACGCTGCTACTACTCTCTGTTATCATCTATGCTTAGATACTTTAATAACCCTACCTGCATGTACATAATTACCTCAACTACCTCGACACCAGTGCCCCCGCACATTGACACATTGACTCACATTAAGTAAGCATTTCACTGTAATGTCTACACCTGTTGTATTCGGCGCATGTGACAAATAAAATTTGATTTGGTAACAAAAAATAATAATAATTGAATTAGGACACTTACCGATCATGTGCCATGGTGAAACAACTTTGATGGGCTTCAACTCCGGTGCCACAGTCTTCGCCCTCTCAAACATCTGGCAGGTTAGACAGGGTACTGACCTTTAAGCAACAACTTGACAATATGAAACATTATGTGCTCTCTTATAAGACATTCACTGAAATCATAATAATTTCTTATATAATATCACATTTATTTATAAATCCCTTTTTAGATTAGCCGAAGTCACAAAGTGCTATACAGAAACCAATCCTAAAACCCCAAATAGCAAGCAATGCAGATGTAGAAGCACGGTGGCTTGGAAAACTCACTAGAGAGGAACCAGGCTCTGAGGGGTGGCCAGTCCTCTTCTGGTTTTGCCGGGTCGAGATTATAACAGTACATGGCCAAGATGTTCAAACTTTCATAGATGACCAGCAAGGTCAAATAATAATAATCACAGTGGTTGTAGAGGGTGCAACAGGTCAGCACCTCAGGAGTAAATGTAAGTTGGTGCGGTAGAGAGAGAGAGTTGAAAACAGCAGGTCCGGGACAAGGTAGCAGGTCCGGTGAAAAGGTCAGGGTTCCATAGCCGCAGGTAGAACAGTTGAAACTGGAGCAGCTGCACGACCAGGTGGACTGGGGACAGCAAGGAATCATCAGGCCAAGTAGTCCTGAGGCATGGTCCTAGGGCTCAGGTTCTCAGAGAGAAAGAGAGAGAGAGAGAATTAGAGGGAGCATACTTACATTCACACAGGACACCGGATAAGACAGGAGAAATACTCCATATATAACAGACTGACCCCAGCCCCCCGACACATAAACTATTGCAGCAAAATTAAAGGAGGCTGAGACAGGAGGGATCGGGAGACACTGTGGCCCTGTCGACGACACCCCCGGACAGGGCCAACCAGACAGGATATAGCCCCACTCACGTTGCCAAAGCACAGCCCCCACACCGCTAGAGGGATATCTTCAAACCACCAACTTACTACCCTGAGACAAGGCCGAGTATAGCCCATGAACATCTCCCCCACGGCACGAACCCGAGGTGGGGCGCCAACCTGGACAGGAAGATCACGTCAGTGAATCAACCCACTCAAGTGATGCACCCCTCCTAGGGACGGCATGGAAGAGCACCAGGAAGCCAGTGACTCAGCCCCCGTAATAGGGGTAGAGGCAGAGAATCCCAGTGGAGAGAGGGGAACCGGCCAGGCAGAAACAGCAAGGGTGGTTCGTCGCTCCAGTGCCTTTCCATTCATCTTCACACACCTGGGCCAGACTACACTCAACCATAGGACCTACTGAAGAGATGTCTTCAATAAAGACAGAGTCTGCGTCTCTCACATGGATATGCAGACCATTCCATAAAAATGTTGCTCTATAGGAGAAAGCCCTGCCTCCAGCTGTTTGCTTAGAAATTCTAGGGACAATAAGGAGGCCTGCGTCTTGTGACCGTAGCGTACGTGTAGGTATGTACGGCAGGACCAAATCGGAAAGATAGGTAGGAGCAAGCCCATGTAATGCTTTGTAGGTTAGCAGTAAAACCTTGAAATCAGCCCTAGCCCTAGCACTGGAGTAATATGATCACATTTTTGGGTTCTAGTCATGATTCTAGCAGCCGTGTTTAGCACTAACTGAAGTTTATTTAGTGCTTTATCCAGGTAGCCGGAAAGTAGAGCATTGCAGTAGTCTAATCTAGAAGTGACAAAAGCATGAATACAAAGTTTCGGATTTTTGCAATGCAACATAGATGGAAAAAGCTGTCCTTGAAACAGTCTTGATATGTTCGTCAAAAGAGAGATCAGGGTCCAGAGTAACAGTTTTATTTGAGACGACTGTACAACCATCAAGATTAATTGTCAGATTCAACAGAAGATCTCTTTGTTTCTTGGGACCTAGAACAAGCATTTCTGTTTTGTCCGAGTTTAAAAGTGAAACATTTGCCGTAATTTGCTTTCTAATGATCATGATCTTTTCGTCAAACAAGTTCATGAATTTATCCCTACTGAAGTGAAAGCCATTGTCTCTTGGGGAATGCTGCTTTTCATTTAGCTTTGCGACAGTATCAAAAATAAATGTACAGTAGGATTGTTCTTATTCTCCTCATTTAATTAAGTTGGAAAAATAGGATGATCGAGCACCAGTGAGGGCTCTTCGATACTGCACGCTACTGTCTTTCCAAGCTAATCGGAAGACTTCCAGTTTGGTGTAGAGCCATTTCTGTTCCAATTTTCTGTAAGCTTGCTTTAGGGCTCGGGTATTTTCTGTATACCAGGGAGCTAGTTTCTTAAGACAAATGTTTTTTGTTTTTAGGGGTATGACTGCATCTAGGGTATTGCGCAAGGTTAAATTTAGTTCCTCAGTTAGGTGATTAACTGATTGTTGTACTCTGACGTCCTTGGGTAGGTGGAGGGATTCTGGAAGTGCATCGAGGAATCTTTTGGGTTGCCCGAGAATTTATAGCACGGCTTTTGATGATCCTTGGTTGGGGCCTGAGCAGATTATTTGTTGCGATTGCAAATGTAATAAAATGATGGTCTGATAGCCCAGGATTATGAGGAAAAACATTAAGATCCACAATATTTATTAAACGGGACAAAACTAGGTCCAGAGTATGACTGTGGCATTGAGTAGATCCGGAGACATGTTGGACAACTTGATTTGACGATGGCTCCGAAAGCCTTTTGGAGTGGGTCTGTGGACTTTTCCATTTGAATATTAAAGTCACCAAAGATTTGAAAATGTTCTGCCATGAGTACAAGGGCCGATAGGAATTCAGGGAACTCAGTGAGGAACGCTGTACACGGCCCAGGAGACCTTTAAACAGTAGCTATAAAACGTGATTAAGTAGGCTGCATAGATTTCATGACTAGAAGCTCAAAAGACATATAAATTGAAATTTGGTATTGTAAATGTTAGCAACACCTCCGCCTTTGTGGGATGCGCGGGGATATGGTCACTAGTGTAACCAGGAGGAGAGGCCTCATTTAACACTGTAATTTCACCAGGATTAAGCCARGTTTCAGTCAGGCCAACACATCAAGATTATGATCAGTGATTAGTTCATTGACTGTAACTGCCTTAGAAGTGAGGGATCTAACATTAAGTAGCCCTATTTTGAGATGTGAGGTATCACGATCTCTTTCAATAATGACAGGAATGGAGGATGTTTAGTTTTGCACAACCTAGATCGAGGCACAGACACGGTCTCAATGGGGATAGCTGAGCTGACTACACTCTGTGCTAGTGGCAGACTCCACAAAGCTGGTAGGCTGGCTGGCTGGCTGCCTGGCCTGCACCCTATCTCATTGTAGAGCTAGAGGAGTTAGAGCCCTGTCTATGTTCATAGATAAGATGAGAGCACCCCTCCAGCTAGGATGGAGTCCGCCACTCCTCAGCAGGCCAGGCTTCGTCCTGTACTGTATGTGGGTGAGTCCCAGAAAGAGGGCCAGTTATCTACAAATTCTATCTTTTGGGAGGGGCAGAAAACAGTTTTCAACTAGCGATTGACTTGTGAGACTCTGCTGTAGATCTCCCCCTAACTGGGTGATAATTAACTGAGTGATAATAGAATGTTATCGATAAACAAATGGTTATTTCACTTGCCCAGCTGTCCAACTCCTTGACAATTCCCCCGTCCGAAGAAGCGTAGGTAGATTTTGGCATTCCTGCGCTTCACTCCGAAATATGCAGCATGCATCTCTGTCAGTACAGGCCTCCTTCGCCTGTTTAGTAAAAATCACTCTCCTGTGCGGCTGGCCATCCTTTCCCCGTAGGTAGATATGATTGCCGAACAAGTTGGAAGAGCAGAGTTGTTGAAATACCCACGTCTAAGTATATTTGCTCTGCTGTCTTTCTCTCTCTGTTTCTCTCTCTCCATCTCTCTCGCGCTGGGTCTTCCACTCTCTTCCCACCTCTCTCTCTTTCCTCCTTTCTTTTTCACTTTCTTCCTCCCCCCTCTCTGTGTCTGTCTAGCGAAGACACCTAGTTTAAACCTATCCATTTGATTGATCGGGTTTAACTTATAGCTAAACACCTCAATATGACAGACATATAACTATATCAGTGGAGGCTGATGTGGGGAGGACGGCTCACAATAATGGCTGGAATGGAGTCAGTTGAACGGTATCAACCACATGGAAACCACGCGTTTGATACCGTTCCATTTACTCCATTCCAGACTATATTATGAGCCGTCCTTCCCTCAGCAGCCTCCCCTGAACTACATGTATTGGTAGCAACTACTATAGCTAACGTTAGATGGAAAATGGTTGATGAAAAATGGTTGTACATAGCTAAATCCGTCTAGTTATCTAATTGAAGTGAAATGCTTTGCGTTATCCTGAATTGTGAATTTCTCTGAATGTTGCGATCAGTGGTGTCTTCATAGTACTTCACCTGGTTGGAAAGATAAAAGGAAATCTCCTCAAGGGATGCCATTGAAGTGCAAGCTTCATACAAACAGAAATCTGCAATAACAGTTACAGTAGCTTGCTTGCTAGCTAGCTAACAAGTAGTCACCGTCAAATACACTATCCTTGGAGAGCAATTCTGAGGTAATAATTTTGTGCAGACTGAGTGAGGGTTTATGCGATGAAATAGAAATAGAACTAGAACTGCCCGCATCCCCTCACAATGTCAAATAGAGCAAAGCAACCAGCATCACAACGGACGCATTCGTTCATTACGTAATCTGGTCAGAATGTTGCAAGTTCTAGCAACAGCCCCAGCAACAGAAGCTAGAACTCATCGAATCCTATTGTGACGTAGAGGGGACAATCCATTCCAGACATTATTATTGGCTGGYGGACACTATTTGGCATGACAGGCCCTCTCTCTCTCTATGTCTCTGTTGCCCAAGACGCAGGGTTAGGACTGAGGGCTGCTGAGGGCCAGTGTCACTGGACTGATAATGGGCATGGATGATGTCGTCCGTCTTGCTGGGCCACAAGTCTGAGAAGAATGCCCCATGTCAGGGGTGGAGGAACAGGTCGAAGTCAGGGGATCCCCCTAGAGAGAGGCCCAGTCAGACTAAACCAACAAGAAGGATCCCCCCACTGGGGATTACTTGCTACTTATGTATACACCAACCAACACCACCACACACACAAAACCACACACACACCACACACACACACACACACACACACAACCACACACACACACACACCAACACACACACACACACACACACACACACACACCACAACACACCACCCACACACACACACACACACACACACCACAACGATTTATGGAGTGTGAAGCAGCTATAGTACAGTGAGTAGAGTCCTGAGAATGTCAAACCAACTTTATGGTGTGTGAAAGAGCCTGTTGGGAAATGGAGAAAGTGTTCAAAATCTCAAACGTACCTAATGGACTGTGTTACAACAAATGTAATATCAAGAGTCTTTGGTGTAATTCTAAAGACTTTGCGAAAAACCTCTGTGACTATCTCCAATAATACGTCATGGGAGAACAGTGTTTCACATTCACAATACCATCTTATTATAATGAAATATCACATTTTATGTCAGATTATCAAAAGTGACTGAGAGGTTACAGTCACATACAGTTGAAAGTCGGAAGATTACATACACTTAGGTTGGAGTCATTAAAACTCGTTTTTCAACCACTCCACAAATTTCTTGTTAAGAAACTATAGTTTTGGCAAGTCGGTTAGGACATCTACTTGTGGCATGACACAAGTAATGTGTCCAACAATTGTTTACAGACAAATTATTTCACTTACAATTCACTGTATCCCAATTCCAGTGGGTCAGAAGTTTACATACACTAAGTTGACTGTGCCTTTGAACAGCTTGGAAATTCAAGAAATGATGTCATGGCTTTAGAAGCTTCTGATAGGCTAATTCACAACATTTGAGTCAATTGAAGGTGTACCTGTGGTGTATTTCAAGGCCTACCTTCAAACTCAGTGCCTCTTTGCTTGACATCATGGGAAAATCAAAAGAAATCAGCCAAGATCATAAGTCTGGTTATCCTTGGGAGAATTTCCAAACGCCTGAAGGTTCACGTTCATCTGAACAAACAATAGTATGCCAGTATAAACACATGGGACCACACAGCTGTCATACCGCTCAGGAAGGAGACGTTTTCTGTCTCTAGAGATGAACGTACTTTGGTACGAAAAGTGCAAATCAATCCCAGAACAACAGCAAAAGGACCTTGTGAAGATGCTGGAGGAAAAGGTACAAAAGTATCTGTATCCACAGTAAAACAAATCCTATATTGACATAACCTGAAAGGCCGCTCAGCAACGGAAGAAGCCCTGCTAAAACCGTCATAAAAAAGCCAGACTACGGTTTTGCAACTGCACATGGGGAACAAAGATCGTACTTTTTGGGGAAATGTCTCTGGTCTAATGAAAAAAATATAGAACTGTGGTCATAATGAACCATCGTTATGTTTGAGAAAAGGGGGAGGCTTGCAAGCCGAGGAACACCATCCAACCGTGAAGCATGGGGGTGGCAGCATCATGTTGTGGGGGTGCTTTGCTGCAGGAGGAATGGTGCACTTCACAAAATAGATGGCATCATGAGGTAGGAAAATTATGTGGATATATTGAAGCAACGTCTCAAGACATCAGTCAGGAAGTTAAAGCTTGGTGTCAAATGGGTCTTCACTTCCAAAATTGTGCCAAAATGGCTTAAGGACAACAAAGACAAGGTATTGGAGTGGCCATCACAAAGCCCTGACCTCAATCCTATAAAAAAATGTGTGGCCAGAACTGAAAAAGCGTGTGCGAGCAAGGAGGCCTACAAACCTGACTCAGTTACACCAGCCCTGTCAGGAGAAATGGGCCAAAATTCACCCAACTTATTGTGGGAAGCTTGGGAAAGGCTTCTTGGAACATTTGACCCAAGTTAAACAATTTAAAGGCAATGCTATAATTGGGTGTATTTAAAGTTCTGACCCACTGGGAATGTGATGAAAGAAATAAAAACTGAAATAAGTCATTCTCTCAACTCTCAATCTGACATTTCACATTCTTAAAATATAGTGGTGATCCTAACTGACCTAAGACAGAGCATTTTTACCAGGATTAAATGTCAGAAATTGTGAAAAACTGAGTTTAAATGTATTTGGCTAAGGTGTATGTAAACCTCCGACTTCAACTGTACACATTTTCTAGTATTTGTATGTGATCGCTGCACATATCTGTTTATTTATAACTTCAGACTGACAACATTCATTCATTATTTTCATTCAACTTCATTTGGCACGTATTAGATTAATTTCTTTGAAGGGAAACATATCGTCGCTAGATGTAACTTAATTAATGCTCGTGCCGTGTTATTAGCGACAACTGAACCAACAACGTCATTCATATTCTGATAGCTCCCATGACCTAATCACCATATGTCATTAATATTCACGTGAAAACAGTAATTATAAAAGCATGGTGAGCCTGATTTATGCTAATTGTAATGTGAATATGCGAGTTCCGCTTTAATATAGGAGTGTAGGACCCTGTGATGGTGTTAACTGTGATTAGCATATCATTACCATAGCGTGGCTTATATCTACTAGTAGATCAGATCCTCATCAGCTCACTGACATCTCTGAACAGTGGTGGGGGACAGACATTGCAAGTCCCTGTGTCAGGCATGAAGTAGGCAAGAAAAGTGTAGTCTGCATTCACAATTTACATTCCACAAAAATACAGGCAATTTACATTATAATATGACATGATATGTCTAATTAAAGTAAGTGAATCATCATGTGTTCAAATGTATCCTAAGTAGTTTGTATCGTACACAGGTAGTTGTAGCAGAGGTAGTATTCATTTGGGTGTGTTTCATCTCCTCCTGCCGGTGGTTTTCCATAAGCAGTTTCTTCCTTTTGTGACCTCGACTTTTACCTGTCATGTGACCTCAGTAAACAGGAAGTTGATTTCTCTAATAGAAGAACATCATGTTTGATTCTGCCATGGAGATAGATAAAGGACTCTTGTGCCCAAAGCCTGTTTTAGCATGGGCAGCGCCATTGAGGACTTCCACCATTTTGAAGTAGTCAACTGGGTGGGACTTCCTATGGGTTTAGGAAGGATCACATGATTCCATCCGGGTCATCAGAAGGGATCAGCCAATTAATTATACTTGTGAGCAAACATTCCATAACTGCACACAATAGGTGGCAGTATGCACCCTTTCAGTTTGTTTACCAACTCATAGAAGTAGTAGAAGAAGAAAATGTACCATATCAAAATAGAGATGGCCTCAATGGCGCTTCCCATGCTCTCACAGATGCCATAATGGGACAGATACAATGGTGCGACGTCTATCTATGTTTTCTGCATACAATCTGCATCAATCTTCAAGCATCCTATGCCTTTGATAACAATGTTGGCATGTCACATATTTTAACTACTTACTTGATGCTGTGGATGGTTACTTTGGTGAACTTCGATAAATAACGTGATAACTTTGTAAAGATTGATGACATGATTAAACATGCTAGCTAGCCAGAGTGTGAATTACAGGGGTTACAGGGGGTCTCAGAACCCCATGAGTCTCACTAAATGCAACAAAGTCAAACTTTGGGGGTCTCTAATTTGGAATTAGCTTAAAAAAAAAATGTAAATACCACTAGCAGTACAAATTGCATTCTAAACAAATAGGAGAATGGTTAAATTAGCATTATTTAAACAAACACCCCCACCTCTGTTTCATGGTTTAAACAATTATTTTCCATATGACTGCACTTGTTATCCCGGGACAATCCTGTATATCAGCCCCTTTTCAGATGTCCCAATTTTTCTAATGTCTCTTTTCATTCATCAAATGGTGCAAGAGCAAAATGCACTGTTTGGATGCTCGGACTTATTTTGGAGTGGACGAACATGCGCAGGTAGCCTACGTTTTGAAGTGATTTGTTTGACAAAAAGATGAAAACATTATGATTGGTTGTGTTTATTCCAAATGATTCCAAAAAATATACAGTTAACTTCTCTAGGATAGGGGGCAGCATTTTCACGTTTGGATTTAAAGCGTGCCCAGAGTAAACTGCGTCCTACGCAGTCCCAGATGCTAATATATGCATATTATTATTAGTATTGGATAGAAAACACTCTGTTCCTAAGTTTCTAAAACAGTTTGAATCATGTCTGTGACTATAACAGAACTTATTTGGCAGGCAAAACCCCGAGGACAAACCATTCAGATTATAATTTTTTTGAGGTCACACTCTTTTCAATGGGTTTTCATTGGGAATCCAGATTTCTAAGCGACCTTCCTGCAGTTCCTATCGCTTCCACTGGATGTCAACAGTCTTTAGAAGTTGAGGTTTTTCCTTTGAGAAATGAATGAGGCTCCAGTGAATTGTACTGTTTGTTAGAGGCGCGTGACCAGAAAGCATGCTACACATTGTTTTCCTCCGGTATTGAACACAGATCATCACGTCTTCAATTTTATCGATTATTGACGTTAAAAAATACATAAAGTTGTATTACAAAAGTAGTTTGAAATGTTTGGACAACGCTTATAGGTAACTTTTGAGATATTTTGTAGTCACGTTGTGCAAGTTGGAACCGGTCTTTTTCTGGATCAAACGTGCCAAATAAATTGACATTTTGGATATATATCGACGGAATTAATCGAACAAAAGGACCATTTGTGATGTTTATGGGACATATTGGAGTGCCAACAGAAGAAGCTCGTCAAAGGTAAGGCATGAATTATATCTTTATTTCTGCGTTTTGTGTCGCGCCGGGAGGGTTGAAATATGATGGCCTGTGATTGTTAGCTGGGGTGCTATCCTCAGATAATAGCATTGTTTGCTTTCGCCGTAAAGCATTTTTGAAATCTGACATGTTGGCTGGATTCACAACTAGTGTAGCTTTAATTTGGTATATTGAATGTGTGATTTCATGAAATGTATGAATTTATTTGAATTTGGCGCTCTGCATTTTCACTGGATGTTGGCCAGGTAGGACGCTACCGTCCCACATATCCCAGAGAGGTTAATGACATCACAAAACAACAAAAAACGATATTAGTGCTCTCTAGATTTCCCCACGTTCTATGTTATAAACATTGTTCCAGTAGTTGCCCTTGAACGTGTTAGAGTTTCAGTTGGAAAATCTTCTGGGAGAAAGGCACATTCCTTAGATTAATTTGGAGAGGGAGAGCTGAATGTTCTATCCTTGATTTACAACAGGGCATGAGTTGTTAACCCCCACCAGTTCCCTCCTCCCCCCTCTGAGGGTGAGAAGGGGTCTGGTTGAAGTTATTCATTGCAAACCTGATCTGACCTATTTGGATCCTTACAGGACAGTCATGACAAGGGTTACTTCACTTTGTGAAGGCACTGTGTATAATCACAACATTCAGACAGGAACAGGAGTGATAATCCAGTTATAACACCATTTATTTTTTTCTAATATTTGTGTTGTTATTGCTTGAATTCAGGCAACATCCAGTGAAAATGCAGAGCGCCAAATTCAAATAATTACTATAAAAATTTTACTTTCATGAAATAACACATGCAATACACCAAATTAAAGCTACACTTGTTGGAAATCCAGCCAACGTGTCAGATTTCAAAAAGGCTTTACGACGAAAGCACACCAAACGATTATGTTAGGTCAGTACATAGCCACAGAAAAACACAGCCATTTTTCCAGCCAAAGAGAGGAGTCACAAAAAGCATAAATAGAGATCAAATTAATCACTAACCTTTGATGATCTTCGTCAGATGACACTCATAAGACTTCATGTTACACAATACATGTATGTTTTGTTCGATAAAGTTCATATTTATATCCAAAAATCTCAGTTTACATTGGCGCATTACGTTCAGTAATGTTTTGCTTCCAAAACATCTGGTGATTTTGCAGAGAGCTAAATCAATTTACAAAAATACTCAATATGAATTTTGACGTAAATACATGTGTTATGCATGGAACTTTAGATTAACTTCTCCTTAATGCAACCGCTGTGTCAGATTTCAAAAAAGCTTTACCGAAAAAGCACACCATGCAATAATCTGAGTACAGCGCTCAGAGCCCAGCAAGCCAAAGAGATATCCGTGTTGTGGAGTCAACAAAGTCAGAAATAGCATTATAAATATTCACTTACCTTTGATCTTCATCAGAATGCACTCCCAGGAATCCCAGTTCCACAATAAATGTTTGATTTGTTCGATAAAGTCCATAATTTATGTCCAAACACTTCCTTTTGTTTGCGCGTTTAGTACACAATCCAAACTGACGACGCGCTGGCAGGTCCAGGCAAAAGTTCAGATGAAAAGTCATATTATAGTCCATAGAAACATGTCAAACTAAGTATAGAATCAATCTTTAGGATGTTTTTTATCATAAATCTTCAATAATGTTCCAACCGGAGAATTCCTTTGTCTTCAGAAATGCGATGGAACGCAAGCTACCTCTCATGTGAATGCGAGACCAGCTCGTGGCACTCTGCCAGACCTCTGACTCAATCCCCTCTCATTCCCCACTCCTTTATAGTAGAAGCTTCAAACAAGGTTCTATAGACTGCTGACATCTAGTGGAAGCCTTAGGAAGTGCAACATGACCCAATTTCCACTGTATCTTGGATAGGCAAAGAGTTGAAACACTACAAACCTCAGATTTCCCACTTCCTGGTTGGATTTTTTCTCAGGTTTTTGCCTGCCATATGAGTTCTGTTATACTCACAGACATCATTCAAACAGTTTTAGAAACTTCAGAGTGTTTTCTATCCAAATGTACTTATTATATGCATATTCTAGCTTTTAGGACAGAGTAGCAGGCAGTTTACTCTGGGCACCTTTTTATCCAAGCTACTCAATACAGCCCCCCTGTCCCAAAGAAGTTAAACATGTTATAAAGGAAATACTGTAACTTTATGTACTACTTAATCATTTTCTGTCACACCCTAAACTGTTTCACCTGTCTTGTGTTTGTCTCCACCCCCCTCCAGGTGTCACTCATTTTCCCCATTATCTCCTGTGCATTCATACTTGTGTTTTCTGTTTGTCTGTTACCAGTTCGTTTTGTCTCGTCAAGCCTACCAGCGTGTTTTTTTTCCCATACTCCCTTTCTCTCTAGTCCCTGTTTTCTAGTTCTTCCGGTTTTGACCATTCTACCTGCCCTAACCCTGACCCTGCCTGCCGTTCTGTACCTTTTCGACACTGCCCTGGATTACTGACCTCTGCCTGCCCTGACCCTGCCTGCCGTTCTGTACCTTACTGACTCTGCCCTGGATTACCAACCTCTACCTGCCCTTGACCTATTGTTTGCCTGCCCCCTGTTTTGTAAATAAACATCTGTGATTCGAACTGTCTGCATCTGGGTCTTATTCTGAGTCCTGATATTTTCAAGTCTTGCCTTAGATTGTCAAGACGATATATAAGTCAAAACTGTAACCAGGCCACTCAGAAATATACAATGTTATCTTGGTAAGCAACTCCAGTGTATATTTAGCCTTGTGTTTTAGGTTATTGTCCTGCTGAAAGGTGAATTCATCTCCCAGTGTCTGGTGGAAAGCAGACTGAACCAGGTTTTTCTCTGAGATTTTGCCTGTGTTTAGCTCTATTCCATTTCTTTTTATCCTAGTCTTTGCCGATGACAAGCATACCCATAACAAAGTGGTGGAGAAAGTACCCAATTGTCATACTTGAGTAAAAGTACCTTCCTTAATATAATTACTCAAGTGAAAGTCACCCAGTAAAATCCTACTTGAGTAAAAGTATTTGTTTTGAAATATACTTAAGTATCAAAAGTATATGTAATTGCTAAAATATATTTAAGAATCAAAATTCAAGTAAAAATCTTTTCAATTCCTTAATTTAAGCCAACCAGAAGGCACCATCTAAAAAAAACTAAAACACGTTATACAGAGAGCAGGGGCACGCTCCAAAACTCAGACATAATTTACAAACYAAGTATGTCTTTAGTGAGTCTGCCAAATCAGTTTCWGTAGGGATTACCAGGGATGTTCTCTTGATAAGTGTTTGAATTAGACCATTTACCTGTCCTGCTAAGCATTCAAATTGTAAAAAGTACTTTTGGGTGTCGGAAAATGTATGGAGTAAAAAGTAAATAATTCTATTTTAAAGTACTTTACACGATTGCCATAACATGATGCAGCCACCACCATTCTTTATTCTGTTTGTCCTGTGGGTACCTTTGCCACTGTTCCACCCCTTGTGTATTGCGCTGTCATGGTGTATTTGGTGGAATTTACCTTTTAAAGATGGAATCTACAGTAGTGGAAAACAGCGCCACTGGCAGCCTCACCACCAGTGTTATATTACTTTTTTTACAGAGCTGAGGAGCATCGCGCATCAGGATTTTTTTTTTTTTACTCAATGATGTGTTGCGTTGGATTTGCCCCAAACATAACGCTTCGTCTTCAGGACATGACGTTCATTTCTAAGCCACATTTTTAGCAGTTTTACTGTAGTGCCTTATTGCAAAAATGATGCATGTTTTTGAATATTTTTTTCTGTACAGGCTTCTTTCTTTTCACTCTGTCGTTTATGTTAGCATTGTAGAGTAACTAGAATGTTGGTGATCCATCCTCAGTTTTCTCCTATCAGAGCCATCAAACTCTGTAACTGTTTCAAAGTCGCCATTGGCCTCATGGTGAACTGTCTCTGCACAAATCAAAGCTGCAGGCTAAATTTAAATSTAGACTTGGCTTCCTCTATCGTAATCGCTCCACTTTCACCCCAGCTGCGAAACTAACCCTGATTCAGATGACCTTCCTACCCATGCTAGATTACGGAGATGTAATTTATAGATTGGGTCCTCTCGAACGGCTAGATGTTCTTTACCATTCCGCCATCATATTTGCCACCAATGCTACTTATAGGACACGTCACTGCACTATACTCCTCTGTAAACTGGTCATCTCTGTTTACCCGTAGCAAGACCCACTTGTTGATGCGTATTTATAAAACCCTCTTAGGCCTCACTCCCCCCTATCTGAGATATCTACTGTAGCCCTCATCCTCCACATACAACACCCGTTCTCCCAGTCACATTCTGTTTAAGGTCCCCAAAGCACACACATCCCTGGGTCGCTCATCTTTTCAGTTCTCTGCAGCTAGCAACTTGAACGAGCTGCAATAAACACTCAAACTGGACAGTTTTATCTCAATCTCTTCATTCAAAGACTCAATCATGAACACTCTTACTGAGAGTTGTGGCTGCTTTGCGTGATGAATTGTTGTCTCTACCTTCTTGCCCTTTGTGCTGTTGTCTGTTCCCAATAATGTTTGTACCATGTTTTGTGCTGCTACCATGTTTTGCTGCTGCCATGTTGTGTTGCTACCATGCTGTGTTGTCATGTTTTGCTGCCTTGCTATGTTGTTGTCTCAGGTCTCTCTTTATGTAGTGTTGTGTTGTCTCTCTTGTCGTGATGTGTGCTTTGTCCTATATTTTTATTTTATTTTTAATCCCCCGTCCCCGCAGGAGGCCTTTTGCCTTTTGGTAGGCCGTCATTCATTGTAAATAAGAATTTGTTCTTAACTGACTTGCCTAGTTAAATAAAGGTAAGAAATAAATACAAATACTTTCTAGATAGTACAGGCAATCAAATATACACAGGAGCAAACAATAATTTTGTAAACTAGTGTAAGGGCTGGATTCAATCCGAAGTGTGGAAGTTCAGTATTAAAGTGTGATTGAAATTCAAACTTAAAAGGAATGTTCCCTCCTTAGCGGAGACTACATTCACGGTAAATGTCTGTTCAATCGGAAATTACTTTTAAATTTATATTTGCGCATTCTGTAACGCTTCAGCAATACAAATTGAATCGAGCCCTTAGTATCAACTCAAATGACAAGCTAAGTACATAGACCTTTTGCTTTGTTACACAACGTTAGATACAGTCTATGATGCTAGCCAGAAGACTGTGATGCTAGTTAGCTACTGTAACTAAGCTCTGAATGATGCTGGCTGACTAGCTAGATTCAGCTTTGGAGTAGTTATTATATGTGTAAACATTATAAACTCATCAAAAAAGAAACGGCCCTTTTTCAGGACCCTGTCTTTCAAAGATAATTTGTAAAAATCCAAATAACTTCACAGATCTTCATTGGTAAGGGTTTAAACACTGGTAAATTGTAAAGGGTTTAAACACTGGTTCCCATGCTTGTCCAATGAAACATAAACAATGAATGAACATGCACCTGTGGAAAGGTCATTAAGACACTAACGGCTTACAGACTGTAGGCAATTAAGGTCACGGTTATGAAAACTTAGGACACTAAAGAGGCCTTTCTACTGACTTTGAAAAACACCAAAAGAAAGATGCCCAGGTCCCTGCTCATCTGTGTGAACGTGCCTTAGGCATGCTGCAAGGAGGCATGAGGACTGCAGATGTGGCCAGGGCAATAAATTGCAATGTCCGAACTGTGAGATGCCTTAGACAGAGCTACAGGGAGAAAGGATGGACAGCTGATCGTCCTCGCAGTGGCAGACCACGCGTAACAACACCTGCACAGGATCGGTACATCTGAACATCACACCTGCGTGTCAGGTACAGGATGGCAACAACTGCCCGAGTTACACCAGGAACGCACCATCCCTACATCAGTGCTAAGACTGTCCGCAATAGGCTGAGAGAGGCTGGACTGAGGGCTTGTAGGCCTGTTGTATGGCAGGTCCTCACCAGACATCACTGGCAAAAATGTCGCCTATGGGCACAAACCCACCGTCGCTGGACCAGACAGGACTGGCAAAAAGTGCTCTTCACTGACGAGTCACGGTTTTGTCTCACCAGGGGTGATGGTCGCATTCACATTTATCGTCGAAGGAATGAGCGTTACACTGAGGCCTGTACTCTGGAGCGGGATCGATTTGGAGGTGGAGGGTCCGTCATGGTCTGGGGCGGTGTGTCACAG
>NC_036854.1:23014859-23038791 GCF_002910315.2 Salvelinus sp. IW2-2015 | reverse complement strand
GAGTTTAAATGTATTTGGCTAAGGTGTATGTAAACTTCCGACTTCAACTGTACCTTTAGAAATAAATGATTTAAATAAATAAATATATTGATTATCAGATTGCCTGTAAATGGTTGTCACACAGTTACGGTGTCACACAAGTGTTATTACTGCTGGTTAATGCACATAGTACTCTTTTTGACGCCTACCGTATAAACCTCTTTTTGACTTACTACGAAGTCTACGGGTAAACTCTTCTCTTGAAGAAAGACCTGGGTTGGTCGGTTTCTGTTTTGTCCCTAGCTGTAGCCAGGCAGGTATGCTGTATATACATGCATTCTCATGCCTGGAAACTGTCTGAGTGGCCCTTCTTGGAGGAGATGATAATTGCTTAGGACTTATCGTGGAAAACCACACACAACAGCTCCTATGGACTCTCCAAGCTTAAGCCACCAGCCCCTTGTTCCTCTCTCCCTATTCTGGAAACAGAGAGGGAGAAAGGCATTCTATTCAGCCATTGCCTCATCAAYCCARTGTCATAAGAAACKTTTGCTCTGGTGACTGCTATTGGTGTGTGTGATGCTTGTACAATACCCATTTTGTCAGACACTGTCCCAAACTCCCACATTTTAGGAAATGAAGAAATTGAATGTCATCACATCAGGGTTTTTTTTAAATAAAAGGCTTCTCTCTTAAATCCAACCTAAAATATTTTTTGTGGAAATCCTCTACTATAGTATAAAAGTATAATATAACCAGGGTAGAATAGCTTAACCTATTATATAACTAGGGTCCGAAAACAGGTAATCTAGGAGCCATTCCTCTCGTCTATCCCAGTGGTCATAAGATATATATATTACACCACAGCACTGTTTTGGCTTCTGATTGGTCCCTGGTGGGCGTACTGGTTGTTGGTGTTCTATATCCATGTTAGTCCCTCCTGACCTTCTCCACAAGCTGACCTCTGACCTTATCAACAGCCTCTGTGGTCCCGAGAGAGAGCACTAACACCTGTTCGTGAGAGGAGACATGAGGGGTGAGTCACATTGAGGGAAATAGGACACTAAACCCACACTGTTAACATGCCCCTACTAATTGTAATATGGCATGCTGTCTCTGAGTTATTGAGGAACCATCATATATGACTTACTTGACTTAAACCTTTTCGCTCCCTAGGGAGCGTCAGTCATCTACAGGTCATACATGCACCTTAATACATTTTTTCCGTAACCTAACATATTGACAAAATTGTATCCGGGAATATACTGCAAAGCTGGCGGGACACATCTTTTATGAACTCCCCCTAAAATCCCCAGTTCCAGTCCTTGTCTATGCTTGGTGTTTTTTCTGCTGCTGAAATGCCAAAATGAGTGCCCGGTACGCATGACCAAATGCATTAAGGAAGTGGAGCAACCGTTCAACTGAGTGCAAAAGTCCCAGCCCCCCAGGGGATATGAGTGTGTGTGCGTTCACGGGTGCGTGTGTGTGTTTTGTATGTGACACAAACACAGTGGGGCTTTCATAAGGTCTGGCCTGGTTCATAAGAGTGAACACATCAGTGAGCACATCAACCTTCTCTTTCAAACAACTGACTTCGGGTCTCTGGGTGTAACTGGTGCACAATTCATTTAATTTGAACTATATTCCCTCTATCTCTCTCTTTCTCTCTCTCATTCACACACACATGGCCACAAGTGTGCGTGCAAACAAACACACACATACACTCTCCATGACTCTCTCCCCCTCTGTAGTCATGGTCTGCAATGTTCCTTTTGCACGACAGCGAGATTGCTGACCCCTTGATGAGTAACTCAGTCATGAGTTTGAAGTCTGTCTGAATTCTGAAATGTTCCATGTTTTCTGTCTGAGGTCATGTCTAGATACAGGTTCTGAGCAAACACAGGGCTAATACATTCATTCTGGCTCTGATTTCAGTGTGAATGTGCCCTATACGTGTCTTTATACATGCTATAGCCATATGTTCCTTCCTTTTGAACCTGTGGCCTATAAAGGGAACTCATTGAACCTTCCATCGGCTGCTGGATTTCACCTGCTCGGATTTCCATGCTCTCGTGTAAGACAGTCTGCGTCCCATAGGGCTCTGGTCAAAAGTAGTGCACTATATGGAATAGGGTGCAGGCTGGGCCCTGGTCAAAAGTAGTGCGCTATAAAGAGAATAGGATGTCCTTTCGGACACAGACATACTGTACATAGACTTATAGGGAGACATCTTCAGGATGACGCCATAGATTAGACTATGTTGAACATGTCACCCTGTGACCCTCTATGTATCATATGAAGACCCCCCCCCCCCTGAATCCATGTGTGTCTGTCTGACAAAGAAGATGTTTCTATATCATGTGGCTTCATTGATGTTCAGTTGGTTATGTCTATGACTATGTCACCTGCTCAGTCCGTGTATCTATCTCTTTATGATATGCAAAATGTCGGAGCAGCCTTTCACTCGGACACAATCATTTTTGTATTTATTTATTTTTGACCACATTTTTACAAATTTTGTCATTTGTTAAGTATTGATCGTTATGATAATATTAAAGAGTTAAAAAATAATAAGTTGAATATGTAAAGGAAAAATTAACACCACAGCCTCCCATCCCATTCCCCCAACCCCACCCATCCAGCATGTCTCCATCTATCCAAATCACCCACCTCCTGCCCCCCACCCTGAAACCATGTTTTCCCCACTTCCCACCCCTCCAGCAACTAGCGTTGCTTGTCAGTCACCCCAACTTAACTTTGTCCCAGTAGCATTTATCTGCAGGGCACATCATATAAAGGAATGTGGCTACCTGATTTAGGGGACATGGTGAAGAGTTGGGGCCAATTTCATCGTAAAACTTTTCCTTGGTGTTAAATACAGTTTGTGAACAAATTTTAAATGTATAAYTTGACGGTTTGGTTACGGAATGCCAAGGTCATATTTTTTCCAAGTTCTGTTCCAATTAAACAGTTCAGATTTACTTAGATCTGTGGATCCTAGTTTTTTAATGGTAGCTCAGAATATAGCTTTCCAAAAGTTGTTTATATATTATAGAGATCAGTCCTTTCGGGAGCCCAGATAATTTGTCTGAGAAATAATAGGACCGAAGTGTAGTTTACATTATTTAGCCCATAAGAGTCTAAGCTCTGTCCAGAGCGTGTGAGCGGAATTAAGTGGTTGGAAATCCCGCTCATAGCTCCGGCGCTCAATGTCCTTTTCAACCCTTCTGCAAAAAAAAAACGCTCCACGCCCACAGGATAAAAAAAAAAACGGACAATCCAAATTTGCTCCATTCATTTAAAGCACAATTTAACCAACACCCATCTATTTTTGTGACTACCTGGACCTACCATTTGGATTTAAAGTATTGAAACCAAACCATATGGATTTGAATGAAAGTATTTCAATTACAATGAAATGGTGAATGCAAGAAGCGCACATCATTTCAAATAGGCTACATGTCATATTAAACAGCATTTAAACACTCTAAATAGGTCAGGAGCAAGACAGGGAGCCTAAGAAGAAACGGAAATTAATTATTTATTCTATTATTTCAAGGCACAAAGAAATACATTGCGAAGCATTTGCGAGCTGCAACACAATAGGCTGGTAGGGACGTAAAGTACTCAGCATTTAAACAACATTTCATGCATTAAATCATTATAGTCTACAAATTGTGCATATAGCCTGTGATTTACTTAGAATGAAACACAAATCAAATGAAAAATTACTTATTGGTGCCTTTTGAATTCCTTTTTAGAATTCCTTTTTAGAAACACGAGTTTGGCCAGTCTGGCTTCACGCTCATGCGATGGTACCTGGAGAGCAGTCCAGCACCGGAGAAGTTCCTCTACACACTTGGATGATAAACACCATTTTGGCCACTCTTGCCAGGCTGGGCAGAGATGGAGATTATTATTTTTTTTTTAGGTAGGCCTAAAGGTTTTTAGGCAAAATTATCATTTTGTTGTGGACACTACATCACCGCACTCCCTCTCTTGCTCACCTTGATTTAGCACCTGTGTGTTTTATCAGTTTCTTTATGAAAATATTTAGCTAAATCCATGACAGTAGCTAAAGCAAGGGGCAATATCAGCACACAAGTAGACTACAAATACATGCTGGACCGGGCATGCCCTAAGCGAAATTGGAGAGGGCGAGAAGGCCTTTGGGAATCTCGCTCCGCGCTCCAGTCAAATCGGGCACGCTCCACTCCTTGCTCCGCTCCTCGGACCGCTCCAGCTCCGCTCACATACTCTGGCCATACTCTGGCCCTGTCTAAGGGAGGGGGGGCGGTTCTACTAAACTATAGAGTTGCTTTAAGAAGGTCACATCAAGGATCATTCAGATATTTGATTTAGAATTTTAAGACTCCTTGAAGTATCCCGAAAGAATATAATAAAATGATTTGAAAAAAATTGGCCTTACTGCTATTAGCCCATAAATATGCATGGAACAACAGATAGTCCCATAAATGTTTTAAAGAAAGTATGTTCTGAAGTGTCTGTCCTATATCTGAGAGATATAGGGAAACATTATTTGTACATGTATTTAACCCATTATTTTTGGCACTAAACAGTGTCCATATACAGTGCATTTGGAAAGTATTCAGAACCCTTGACTTTTTAAATATTTTGTTACATTAGTCTTATATATTTTTTTTTTACCCCCTTTTTCTCCCCAATTTCGTGGTATCCAAATGGTAGTTACAGTCTTGTCTTATCGCTGCAACCTCCGTACGGACTCAGGAGAGGCGAAGGCCGAGAGCCGTGCGTCCTCTTAAACACAACCCAACCAAGCCGCACTGCTTCTTGACACATTGCCCACTTAACCAGGAAGCCAGCCGCACCAATGTGTCGGAGGAAACACTGTACACCTGGCGACCSTGTCAGCATGCACTGCGCCCGGCCCGCCACAGGAGTTGCCAGTGCGCGATGGGACAAAGGACATCCCTGCCGGCAAAACCCTGCCCTAACCCGT
Organism: Salvelinus sp. IW2-2015; assembly: GCF_002910315.2. Lineage (NCBI taxonomy): Eukaryota > Metazoa > Chordata > Actinopteri > Salmoniformes > Salmonidae > Salvelinus > Salvelinus sp. IW2-2015. Next base: position 23,033,831 of record NC_036854.1, on the reverse strand, counting down.
ACGATGCTGGGCCAATGCGCCGCCCCATGAGTCTCCCGGGTCGCGGCCGGCTGCGACAGAGCCTGGACTCGAACCCAGAATCTCTAGTGGCACAGCGATGCAGTGCCTTAGACCACTGTGCCACTCGGGAGGCTACAGCCTTATTCTAAAATGGTGTACATTATTTTCCCCCCACATCAATCTATGCACAATACACCATAATGACAAAACTAAAACAGGTTTTTAGAAACAGAAATACCTTATTTACATAAGTATTCAGACCCTTTGCTATGAGGCTCAAAATTGAGGTCAGGTGCATCCTGCCATGAGGTCGAAGGAATTGTCCGTAGATTTCTGCAGCTTTAAAGGTTCCCAAGAACACAGTGGCCTCCACCATTCTTAAATGGAAAAAGTTTGGAACCACCAAGACTCTTCCTAGAGATGGCCACTCGGCCAAACTCACGTCTAGAGGAAACCTGGCTCCATCCCTATGGTGAAGCAGGGTGGTGGCAACATCATGCTGTGGGGATGTTTTTCAGCTGCAGGGACTGGGAGACTAGTCAGTATCAAGGGAAAGATGAACGGAGCAAAGTAGATCCTTGATCAAAACCTGCTCCAAAGCGCTCAAGACCTCAGACTTTGGCGAAGGTTCACCTTCCAACAGGACAACGACCCTAAGCACACAGCCAAGATAACGCACGAGTGGCTTCGGCACAAGTCTCTGAATGTCCTTGAGTGGCCCAGCKAGAGCCCGGATTTGAACCCGATCGTACATCTCTGGAGATTTGATTTTATTAGGATCTCTTTTAGTCCTTATTTGGACTAATCTTCCAAGAGTCCGTAAACATTKAAATGCAATTTATAATACGGTCACATTTTCACACATAACACACTGTTACAAACAGACTGACACATTGACCAGATAAATACTTTAACAGTCTGAAAAGATAGATTGAGTCCTTCATCTACCATAGTCCTGCACAACCTTTCAGTTTATTATATTTAAATGGTTCTAAAGTATTGTTTGAATTTATATATTGAAAGGTTTCTGGAAAGTATTTCCTGAATGTCTGTCTTTTACCAACTGAATACTGTTTTGAATGGAGTTTGGCTGTTTTAAATGGTGTACATAGTGAAATAAAGTCTGTTTTTATTATCTTGTTGATTGATGACCAATCAAGAGCGTTGTGCATGACTACAGAATAACCATATATCCACCTTAAAACAATCCTTGCTGCTTTGTTCTGTGCAATCTGCAGCCTCCTAATTTCACTTGCTGATGCATTTCCCCAGACCACAGAACAGTAGATCACCTGACTCCCAATGAACGCTTGGGTTGTTTGCTTAAGAATCTTTTCCGGTAAATATTTAGCTATCCTTCTGATCATGCATGCAGTTCTTTTTTTTCTCTTTTTTTTTAAACATAAATAACTAATTTAAGACAACCATGATAAGCAGTTGTCTAGCTGCACCCCTAGTAGTTTGGTGTCTGCCACCACAATTTATACCCCCCCCATACTTAATTTTATCCCATGTTGTGTTGGCCTTTTCCTGGTGGAACAAATCAACATAACCTTGGTGTTCTTGGTGTTGAAAACAAGTTTGTTCCAGCAAACCCACACCCTGATATTACCCAGATCTACTTGTAGAGCTTGCTCTACCAGTTGCACCGATTGTCTTGCTGTATAAATTGTAATGTCATCTGCAAATATAGTAGCTTGTGTTTCAGATAAGGCATAAGGGAGGTCGTTGGTATATATTAAATAAAGAAGTGGCCCAGGCAGCTGCCCTGCGGTATTCCACAGTTTGAACCATGAGGGGAAGAAAACAACCCATTTGATATAGGTGGACTGTTTCCTGTCAGTTAGATATGACTGTACCCAATTTAATGCTGCCTCCTTAAACACATAATGCAATAATTTTGTCAAAATGATTTAATGATCCACTAAATCAAATGCTGTGCTAAAATCTAAAAAATATTACACCCACAAACCTACCATTATCCATAGCATTGAGCCKCTGGTCAGTCATGTCAAACAATGTAGTGGATTGGTTTTTGCGATAAGCATGCCGATTGGCTGTGATCAGATGATTATTTTCCATGTACTCCCATATTTGTCTACTCACAATACCCTCCAATATCTTACTGAGTGAAGGGAATAGACAAATTGGTCGACTATTGGCAGGAGTAAGGGGTTCTTTGCTGTCTTTCGGGATTGGAAATAGTTTAGCATGCTTCCATACATTTGGAAATGTCCCCTTTTCCAGTGACCAATTAAATATGTATTTCAGTGGAGCTGCAATCTGGGGAGCAGCATAGCGAAGTAAATGTTTTTCTCCATAAGATCATAACCTGTAGATTTACCATTGGGTAATGACTTCAATAGGTTTAACACCAACTCTACTGACACCATTTGTAGACTAAAAGAGCAGGTTTTAATAATATATATATTTTAATTCATTGGACAATAGCTTGTTTGGAAGAATGGGTGTTTACATTATTGCTCAGTAATTTTTTTTTTTTTTTTTAAATCAGCAAAATGATTGGCAATATCTGCTGGTTCTTTTATTGTTCTCCCGTCAACCTCCACATTAGATGGGCATGATGAGATAGATGTACCAAGTAAGCCCTTAACTGTATTCCATACCTTTTTTGAATCATTTTTACAATCAATTAAAGCATTTTTGTAAAGTCCGTTTTTTTCTTCTTACAATGTAATTTAACTGCATAATTACGTAGTGTTCTATTATTTTGTTAATCAATTTCTAGTTTAGATTTGGTTGCTAAGACTTTTGCCATATTTCTTTGAGAAAATGCCTCACCCAGTTCATCATCAATCCATGGAGATGGATGAGCCCCAACTGTACTCTTTCTTACTGGAGCATGATGGTCCATTACCTCAGTGAGCAAATCAATAAAACATTCTGTAGCGTGATTTAAATCATCCTCTAGATAAATCAGCTCCCAGGGTACAGGAGTCAAATCATTTTGAAATAGCTCATGATTAAATGTTTTAAAATTTCTCTTGACCACAATCCTTGAGGGTTTCTTTGGAACTTTGGTGTTCATGGTTATGGTAACAATATTATGGTATGTCCAGCCCACTGGCATTGATCTGGCTTTTAAGCATTGCAATGGTATATTACAGAAGATCAGATCAATGCACATGTCTGAACGGTGACCTAACTTAGTTGAAGATCTAGTAGTATCATTAACCATTTGTTTCAAACCACCGCTCTCGACATATCTCATTAATTTAGTTCTATTTGAATTATTATGATCCTTCCAATTTATATTAAAATCACCCAAGATAAATACATCTCTGTTACTATCTGTGGCCTGATCAAACCAAGTACATAAGTCATCGAGACAGGACACCTTAGAGCTAGGAGGTCTATACACACATCCTACCAATATGGGAGCCTGGTGTGGCAGATGAACTTGAGCCCAGGCTAAGACCCAGATGCAGACACAGGAGGCGGATAGTATGAGTCACAGAGTTTATTATAGTACAAGGGGCAGTAGTCTGGACTCCACCCGAAGGGGCTGATCCCGAGTGGGAAAACCATACCCTCTGCCCAAGACGGTAGCGGGGAACAGGGGTCCGGTGGCGGTCCGCCTATCATCGATACCTGGGGGTGGTCTTGAGAAGAGTGGCCCGGCCTCTGTTCCAGTTACGGCGACAGCGACGGACGAGTATCTGGGCAGAAGGTATACTGACCTCTTCCTCTTGCTCCGGGAAGAGAGGGGGCTGATATCGCGGGGAACACTCAAAAGGGGAGAGACCTGTAGCAGAACAAAGAAGGGTGTTGCAGGCACATTCCACCCACACGAGTTGCTGGCTCCAGGTGGTGGGATTGGTGGAGATGACACAACGCTCGCTCTGACTGGCCGTTAGACTGGGGATGAAAACCAGAAGACAGGCTGATCGACGACAAAATTAGGGTGCAGAACGCCTTCCAGAACCGTGATGAGAACTGGGGACCGCGATTGGAGACCATGTCGAATGGAAATCCATGGATCCGGAAGACGTGCTGCACGTGAGGGAGATGTGAGTCTCCAGCTTCAGTGATTTTTGCTGGAAGGAAAGGCGGCCAAAGTAGGTGTTGGCTTTGGGGGTGACCAGTGAGATATACCTGCAGGAGCGCGTGCTACAAGTGGGTGCTGCTATGGTGACCAGTGAGCTGAGATAAGGTGGGGCTTTACCTAGTAGAGACTTATAGATGACCTGGAGCCAGTGGGTTTGGCGACGAGCATGAAGCGAGGGCCAGCCAATGAGAGCATACAGGTCGCAGTGGTGGGTAGTATATGGGGCTTTGGTGACAAAACGGATGGCACTGTGATAGACTGSATCCAATTTGTTGAGTAGAGTGTTGGAGGCTATTTTGTAAATGACATCGCCGAAGTCGAGAATCGGTAGGATGGTCAGTTTTATGAGGGTATGTTTGGCAGCATGAGTGAAGGATGCTTTGTTGCGAAATAGTAAGCCGATTCTAGATTTAATTTTGGATTGGAGTTGCTTAATGTGAGTCTGGAAGGAGAGTTTACAGTCTAACCAGACACCTAGGTATTTGTAGTCAGAACCGTCCAGAGTTGTGATGCTGGACGGGCGGGCAAGTGCGGGCAGCGATCGGTTGAAGAGCATGCATTTAGTTTTACTTGCCTTTAAGAGCAGTTGGGTGCCACGGAAGGAGAGTTGTATGGCATTGAAGTTCGTCTGGAGGTTAGTTAACACAGTGTCCAAAGAAGGGTCAGCGGTATACAGAATGGTGTCATCTGCGTAGAGGTGGATCAAAGAATCACCAGCAGCAAGAGTGACATCATTGATGTATACAGAGAAGAGAGTTGGCCCGAGCATTGAACCCTGTGGCACCCCCATAGAGACTGCCAGAGGTCCGGACAACAGGCCCTCCGATTTGACACACTGAACTCTATCAGAGAAGTAGTTGGTGAACCAGGCGAGGCAATCATTTGAGAAACCAAGGCTGTTGAGTCTGCCGATGAGAATGTGGTGATTGACAGAGTCGAAAGCCTTGGCCAGGTCGACGAATACGACTGCACAGTAATGTCTCTTATCGATGGTGGTTATGATATCGTTTAGGACCTTGAGCGTGGCTGTGGTGCACCCATGACCAGCTCAGTAACCAGATTGCATAGCGGAGAAGGTATGGTGGGATTCGAAATGGTCGGTAATCTGTTTGTTAACTTGGCTTTCGAAGACCTTAGAAAGACAGGGTAGGATAGAAGTTTGGGTCTAGAGTATCTCCCCCTTTGAAGAGGGGGATGACCGCTGCAGCTTTCCAATCTTTGGGAATCTCAGATGATACAAAAGAGAGGTTGAACAGGCTAGTAATAGGGGTTGCAACAATTTTGGCAGATAATTTTAGAAAGAGAGGGTCCAGATTGTCTAGCCTGGCTGATTTGTAGGGGTCCAGATTTTGCAGCTCTTTCAGAACATCAGCTATCTGGATTTGGGTGAATGAGAAACGGGGGAGGCTTGGGCGAGTTGCTGTGGGGGGTGCAGGGCTGTTGATCGGGGTAGGGGTAGCCAGGTGTAAAGCATGGCCAGCCATAGAAAAATGCTTAATGAAATTCTCAATTATAATGGATTTATCGGTGGTGACAGTGTTTCTTAGCCTCAGTGCAGTGGGCAGCTGGGAGGGGTGCTCTTATTTTCCATTGACTTTACAGTTTCCTATAACTTTTTTGAGTTTGTGCTACAGGATGCAAATTTCTGRTTGAAAAAGCTAGCCTTAGCATTCCTAACTGCCTGTGTATACTGGTCCCTAACTTCCCTGAAAAGTTGCATATCKCGGGGGCTATTCGATGCTAATGCAGAACGCCACAGGATGTTTTTGTGCTGGTCAAGGGCAGTCAGGTCTGAAGAGAACCAAGGGCTATATCTGTTCCTGGTTCTATATTTTTTGAATGGGGCATGCTTATTTAAGATGGTGAGGAAGGCACTTTTAAAGAATAACCAGGCATCCTCTACTGACGGGATGAGGTCAATATCCTTCCAGGACACCCGGGCCAGGTCGATTAGAAAGGCCTGATCGCTGAAGTGATTTAGGGAGCATTTGACAGTGATGAGGGGTGGTCGTTTGATTGCAGACCCATTAAGGATGCAAGCAATGAGGCAGTGATCGCTGAGATCTTTGTGAAAACAGCAGAGGTGTATTTGGAGGGAAAYTTGGTTAGGATGATATCTATGAGGGTGCCCATGTTTACGGATTTGGGGTTGTACCTGGTAGGTTCATTGATAATTTGTGTGAGATTGAGGGCATAAAGCTTAGATTGTAGGATTGCCGGGGTGTTAAGCATGTCCCAGTTTAGGTCACCAAGAAGCATGAGCTCTGAAGATAGATGGGGGGGCAATCAATTCACATATGGTGTCCAGGGCACAGCTGGGGGCAGAAGGTGGTCTARAGCAAGCGGCAAAGGTGAGAGACTTGTTTCTGGAAAGGTGGATTTTTAAAGGTAGAAGCTCAAATTGTTTGGGCACAGACCTGGATAGTAAGACAGAACTCTGCAGGCTATCTCTGCAGTAGATTGCAACTCCGCCCCCTTTGGCAGTTCTATCTTGTCGGGAAATGTTATAGTTAGGGTTGGACATTTCAGGGGTTTTGGTGGTCTTCCTAAGCCAGGATTCAGACACGGCTACAACATCCGGGTTGGCAGAGTGTGCTAAAGCAGTGAATATAACAAACTTAGGGAGGATGCTTCTAATGTTAACATGCATGAAACCAWGGCTTTACGGTTACAGAAGTCAACAAATGAGAGCACCTGGGGAGTCACTACTATCCCAGTTAGCTGTCCTCACATGCTTCAAGATGGCCACCATTGTTCCTGTACCCAAGAATGCAAAGGTAACTGAACCAAATGACTATTGCCCTGTAGCACTCACTTCTTTCATCATGAAGTGCTTTGAGAGCCTAGTCAAGGATCATATCACCTCCACCTTACCTGTCACCCTAGATCCACTTCAATTTGCTTCCCGCCCCAATAGGTCCACAGACAATGCAATCGCCATCACACTGCCCTATCCCATCTGGCCAAGAGGAACACCTATTTAAGAATGCTGTTCATTGACTATAGCTCAGCATTTAACACCATAGTACCCTCCAAGCTCATCATTAAAATTGAGGCCCTGGGTCTCAACCCCGCCCTGTGCAATTGGGTCCTGGACTTCCTGACGGGCATCCCCCAGGTGATGAAGGTAGGAAACAACATCTCCACTTCACTGAACCTCGACACTGGGGCCCCACAATGGTTAGGGGGGTGTCATTGCCCCCTCCTGTACTCCCAGTTCGATTACCAACAATGACGAGACAGCCTACAGGGAGGAGGTGCTTGGACTGTGGTGTCAGGAAAACAACCTCTCACTCAATGTCAACAAAACAAAGGAGATGATCGTGGACTTCAGGAAACAGCAGAGGGAGCACCCCTCTATCCACATCAACGGGACAGAATTGGAGAAGGTGGAAAGTTTTAAGTTCCTCGGCATYCACACCACAGACAGTGTGGTGAAGAAGGCACAACAGTGCCTCATCAACCTCAGGAGGCTGAAGAAATTTGGCATGTCACCTAAAACCCTCACAAACTTTTATAGATGCACAATTGAGAGCTGCATCACCGTCTGGTACGGCAACTGCACCGCAGGGCTCTCCAGAGAGTGGTGCGGTCTGCACAATGCATCACTGGGGGCAAACTACKTGCCCTCCAGAACACCTACAGCACCCGATGTCACAGGAAGGCAAAAAAGATTATCAAGGACAACAACCACCCGAGACACTGCACAATTGGCCCAGTGTCGTCTGGGTTAAGGGAGGATTTGGCCAGCAGGGATGTCCTTGTCCCATCGTGCACTAGTGACTCCTGTGCCAGGCCTGACACGGTCACCAGGTGTATGGTGTTTCCTCTGACACATTGGTGCGGCTGGCTTCCGGGTTAAGTGGGCATAGTGTCAAGAAGCAGTGTGGGTTGGTTGGGTTGTGTTTCGGAGGACACACGGCTCTCGACCTTCGCCTCTCCCGAGTCCGTACGGGAGTTGCAGTGATGAGACAAGACTGTAGCTATCAGTTGGATACCACGAAATTGGGGAGAAAAAGGTGTAAAAAAATAATAAGTTTGGCAAGCCCTTCATTGATGGATTTCAACAAGTCAACATCCATATCTGTAACCTCTCCCCACACGCACCCTCTTGCTTGGGGATGGTTTGATGCTATCGTTGATACTGCTTGGCCAACTTGGCTTTGGTTTGTTTTGTTGATTGGGTTTGTTGTCCTCAACTGTGCTTTGGTCTTCCGAAACCAGRGACATGTTTCTTTGAGCTTGTAAGTATCTCTCAGCAATGAATTGTTCAACCTCTTCAATGGATTCTGAATAATCCAGCGTGTTTGCAGGAAGTGTAACGAAAGTCGTCGTGAGAAGGAGAAGAGGACCAAGGTGCAGCGTGGTAAGTGTCCATGTTAAAATTGATTTAACTCAGAACACTAAATAATAAAAACAACAAATCGACGAACGAAACCGAAACAGTTCTGTCTGGTGCAGACACAAAGACAGAAAACAACTACCCACCAACACAGGTGGGAACAGGCTACCTAAGTATGGTTCTCAATCAGAGACAACGATTGACAGCTGCCTCTGATTGGGAACCATACCAGGCCAAAACACATATAYCTACAAAACATAGAACAAAACAGAATGCCCACCCCAACTCACGCCCTGACCAAACCAAAAATAGAGACATAAACAAGGAACTAAGGTCAGGGCGTGGCAGGAAGAGTAAAACAAAAATAACAAAACAACAGATGTATCTTTGCGGACCTATACAGGCCGTCGGTAGATACACCCAATACAAAAATAAAATTAAACGATTGTGTACTCACTCACCTGTTATATTGAAATATTTGCTGCCATCAATTTCACCTGGAGGTAGAGAGGAAGGAGAGCTGAGACCGTTGAGGGGAGTGTAGCACACTGAGAGAAGACATTTAGCATGAAAATAGCTGTGCAATGACACTCCCCATCCAACCTGACAGAGCTTGAGAGGATCTGRAGAGAAGAATGGGAGAAACTCCACAAATACAGGTGTGCCAAGCTTGTAGCGTAATACCCAAGAAGACTCAAAGCTGTAATCSTGACCAAAGGTGCTTCAACAAAGTACTGGGTAAAGGGTCTGAATACTTATGTATTTCCGGGGYAAAAAACGMTTTTTGCTTTGTCCTRATGGGGTAGATTGATGATGTAAAAAAACAATGGGTCTGAATACTTTCCAAATGCACTGTATACGTCCATACATTTTTTCAACTGGTACCGGGTGACCTTCAGAAGTCTTGTGAGGCCTGTTTGGCATCCTAGAGCAAAACAACTGGCWTGTTCGTGAGAGTCTCACTTTTCCACAGAAAGGAATATTAGTGTGTAGCCTCAAACTGTTCAGACGCTACAGACAGAAGTTGGCAGATCGACTGTTCCAACTTCAGATGAGTCCCAAGATGCTTGTGGGGGTCGTAGAGCAAAATGGAGAGGGGTCATGATAGTTTTGTAGGCCAAACACCGCTCTAGCTCTGTCACCTTTCACCGCAGCTGCGGAAGTGCAACGTAGGCGGATGTGGTGGATTGAGATGCATCCAAAAACATATCTCTAACTTCAATGGACAGATTTGTATGGGGATTTTTAATAATTATGCTAATTAGATTTCCGTGGGGGTGAGGACATCGACCTTAGGGGTTTAAGGGGTATATCAAGGAAGACCACCTCTTCCAGGGAAATAGGAGACACCATGTTTCTCTCTATTCTCAGCCAAGGTTTGGAAGTATCATGTCTAAACCAATTTAGGATGGGGTGTGCTAGAAATAAAATGACAAGTTTGGTAGGGATAGTCATCCTACGTCTTTCCCTCTTTACAAGTTTGTTAATTTTATCAGGAATCACTTACCTTGCCATATACATTTTGAAACCACACTATGGATTTGATCCCAATAGCAAGAAGGCGTAGACATGGGAAGCATTGAACTATAGAAATTCAGCCGTGTCAAAATATTAATTTTGACAATAGATATTCTGCCGGTTAAAGCAACTGGCATGTTAGTCCATGTACTGAGGTCGGTTTCAATTGATTTGAGCGTTCTGTTAAAGTTTCTGGCAATGGTTTTATCAAAGGAAGGAAATATATATATACTCCCAAATATTTTAAATGGGAAACGTTTGGGATTTCATAATCCATAAAGTACATTTTATAAGTTGAGATAATGCTAAATGTATCTATGATCTTCAATGCGTTTAGGAGCGATTGTGATACATTGCCTAGATATAATATAATATTGTCAGCGTATGATGAGATGAAGTGATCAGTAGATTTGAGGGAAATTGGTGTTATTTCCTTCGATTGATGAGTTGTCTGGGCCAGGGGTATATGGATAATAAAGATGGCAATCCGATTTCTCCTTTGCTATGTTTGCTGCTTCTAGTGATTCTGAATGGAGCAGAGCATACATTGCTTGTTATAACTATGGCTGAGGGATTGGCATATAGTATTTTAATCATATAGGAATTGGCTAAATTTCAATTGGATCATTGATCCCCCTCCTCTCCCCTGTAACTATTCCCCAGGTCGTTGCTGTAAATGAGAACGTGTTCTGTCAACGTACCTGGTAAAATAACGGTAAAAATAAAAAATATGTTCCACAGACCAGAGATATGACCATTCTAGTATGATAAACAGCTGTCTCTGATTGGGAACCATATCAGGCCAATATAGACATACAAAAACCCCTAGATGACCCACCCTAGACACTATCACGCCCCAAACCAACACAGAGAAAAAACAGCTTACTATGGTCAGGTCGTGACAGTACCCCCCCCAAAGGTGTGGACTCCGACCGCAAAACCTGACTCAATAGGGGAGGGCATCTAGGATGGATGACGCAGGGCGTCGGGGGTGGCTCCGGTGCGGGGCGCATCGCCGGAAGCTCCGGACCGTGGGTCGTCGCTGGAGGCACAGGACCGTGGATCGTCGCCGGGGGAACCGGACCGTAGATCGTCGCAGGAGGCTCTGGACTGAGAACCCCTGCTGAAGGCTCTGGACCACCGACCGTCGCTGGAGGCTCCGGCCCGCCGACCGTCGCAGGAGGCTCCGAACCGCCGACCGTCGCCGGAGGCTCCGGACCGCCGACCGTCTCAGGAGGTTCCGGACCGTGAAACGTCGTTGGAGGTTCCGGACCGTGAAACGTCGCCGGAAGGTCTGGACTGGGAACTGTCACCGGAAGCTCTGGACTGTGGAGGCGCACTGGAGGCCTGATGCGTGGGACCGGTACAGGTGGCACCGGGCTGATGACACGCACCTCAGGGCGTGTGCAGAGAGGAGGCACAGAACGTACTGGACTGTGGAGGCGCACTGGAGACCTGATGCGTGGGACCGGTACAGGTGGCACCGGCTGATGACAAGCACCTCAGGGCGAGTGCGGGGAGGAGGCACAGGACGTACTGGACTGTGGAGGCGCACTGGAGACCTGATGCGTGGGACCGGTACACACACCTCAGGGCGAGTGCGGAGAGGAGGCACAGAACGTACTGGACTGTGGAGGCGCACTGGAGACCTGATGCGTGGGACTGGTACAGGTGGCACCGGGCTGATGACACACACCTCAGGGCGAGTGCGGAGAGGAGGAACAGCACGTACTGGACTGTGGAGGCGCACTGGAGGTCTAGAGCGCAGAGCTGGCACAACCCTTCCTGACTGGATGCTCACTCCAGCCCGGCAAGTGCGGGAAGCTAGCACAGAACGCACTGGGCTGTGAAGGCGCACTGGAGACCTGATGCATGGGACCAGTACAGGTGGCACTGAGCTGATGACACGCACCTCAGCACGCCCGCTCTGCAGCGCTCTCAATGCCAGCACCTCTCTCTGGAATCTTGCGTCGAGCTCCTCACTCGACTCCCTGACTGGTTCTGGTTCACTCCTCGGCTCCGCCGACTGCTCCATGTGCTCCCCCAATTTTTTTTCTTGGGGTTGCCTCTTGTGCTTGCTCCGTTGAGCTATCTCCTCATATCGTTGCCGTTCTGCTTTCGCTGCCTCTATCTCCTCCTTAGGACGGCGATTCTCACCGGCCCGCGTCCAGAGTCCTTTTCCATCCAGGATCTCCTCCCAAATCCACTCCTCCTGTACACGCTGCTTGGTCCATTTTTGGTGGGATCTTCTGTCATGATCGTCGTATGAGTGAGACCAAGGCGCAGCGTGGTATGCGTACATTCTCTTTTAATGAATGAAACACAGAACAAAAACAACAAAAACAACGAACGAAACGTGAAGCTATACAAATAGTGCAGACAGGCAACTAAACATAGACAACATCCCACAAACACAAAAGGGAAATGGCTAACTAAATATGATCCCCAATCAGAGACAACGATAAACAGCTGTCTCTGATTGGGAACCATATCAGGCCAATTTAGACATACAAAAAACCCTAGATGACCCACCCTAGACACTATCACGCCCCAACCAACAKAGAGAAAAAACAGCTTACTATGGTCAGGGCGTGACAATATGTAGTAGTCGACGGAGYTTATCTGAGGATTAAAGTTTTTTAACAAATCGACTTTGGTTCGTCTGGACTAATTTGGGAAAGTAATTATTCAGACGAGATAACAATATTTTAGAAAACAGTTTAATATCTCTGGGCAATAAATCAAATCACATTTTATTTGTCACATGCGCCGAATACAATAGGTGTAGACCTTACAGTGAAATGCTTACTTAGAAGCCCTTAACCTTTCTAGGACACACGTTCCGCTAGCAGAACCCCCCCCCAACATTCCGCTGAAAAGGCAGCGCGCGAAATTCAAAAATATTTTTGAAATATGTAACTTTCACACATTAACAAGTCCAATACAGCAAATGAAAGATACACATCTTGTTAATCTACCCATCTTGTCCGATTTTTWWAAATGTTTTACAGCGAAAACACAACATATATTTATGTTAGATCACCACCAAATCCAAAAAACACACAGCCATTTTCCCAGCCAAAGATAGTCACACAAAAACAGAAATAGAGATAAAATTAATCACTAACCTTTGATAATCTTCATCTGATGACACTCATAGGACATCATGTTACACAATACATTTATGTTTTTGTTCGATAATGTGCATATTTATATCCAGAAATCTCGGTTTACATTGGCGCCATGTTCAGAAATGCTTCCAAAATATCCGGAGTAATTACAGAGAGCCACGTCAAAAACAGAAATACTCATCATAAACTTTGATGAAAGATACATGTTTTACATATAATTAAAGATACACTTGTTCTTAATGCAACCGCTGTGTCAGATTTAAAAAAAAACTTTAGTAAAGAGCACACCATGCAATAATCTGAGACGGCGCTCAGATTTAACAAAATTTCTCCGCCATGTTGGAGTCAACAGAAATACGAAATTACATCATAAATATTCCCTTACCTTTGATTATGTTCATCAGAATGCAATGCCAGGAATCCTATTTCCACAATAAATAGTTATTTTTGTTCGATAATGTCCATACTTATTTCCAATTAGCAACTTTAGCTGGCATGTGTAGTACCCGTGTCCAAACGCTGGCAGTTGCAGGCAAACATCGGCATTTCTTTGTGGGCCGCACAGCCCATGTGCTCGCCAGAGGTGCCTGACTGCCATTGGTACCGAGATGAGATCCTCAGACCCCTTGTGATACAATATGCTGACACATGCACATTTGTGGCCTGCTGGAGGTCATTTTGCAGGGCTCTGGCAGTGCTCCTCCTCCACAAAGGCTGCTGCTGGGTTGTTGCCTCCTACGGCCTCCTCCAGTCTCCTGATGTACTGGCCTGTCTCCTGGTAGCGCCTCCATGCTCTGGACACTACGCTGACAGACACAGCAAACCTTCTTGCCACAGCTCGCATTGATGTGCCATCCTGGATGAGCTGCACTACCTGAGCCACTTGTGTGGGTTGTAGACTCCGTCTCTGCTACACTAGAGTGAAAGCACCGCCAGCATTCAAAAGTGACCAAAACATCAGCCAGGAAGCATAGAACTGAGAAGTGGTCTGTGGTCACCACCTGCAGAACACTCCTTTATTGGGGGTGTCTTGCTAATTGCCTATAATTTCCACTTTTGTCTATTTCATTTGCACAACAGCATGTGAAATTTATTGTCAATCAGTGTTGCTTCCTAAGTGGACAGTTTGTTTCACAGAAGTGTGATTGACTTGGAGTTACATTGTGTTGTTTAAGTGTTCCCTTTATTTTTTTGAGCAGTGCATATCCAATAACGTTCCAACCGGAGCATTTCTTCATGTCTGTATAAGTAATGTCACACATTGCCATTTCATGACTAGAGCGCATGCCAGGAACTAGCATTCTGCCAGACCACTGACTCAAAATGCTCCCATCCGGCCCACATCACACTAGAGGCTTCATTCCACGTTCTACAGACTGTTGACATCTAGTGGAAGGCGTAGGAAGTGCAACAGATCCATATATTACAGGGATTTGAATAGGCAGGGAATTCACATCGACCCTTCTCAGAATGCTCACTTCCTGTTTGGAAGTTTGCCTGCCATATGAGTTCTGTTATACTCACAGACATAATTCAAACAGTTTTAGAAACTTCAGAGTGTTTTCTATCCAATAGTAATAATAATATGCATATATTATCATCTGGGACAGAGTAGGAGGAAGTTCACTATGGGCACCAATTCATCCAAAAGTGAAAATGCTGCCCCCTTTCCCAAAGAAGTTAACCAATAATGCTTAAGAAGTTTTAAGATTTTTTTTTTTTAATCTTAACTAAAAAATAGATAAGTGAAAAATAGAAAATAAAAGCAACAAATAATTAAACAGCAGCATTAAAATAACAAGCGAGGCTATATACAGGGGGTATACAGAGTCAATATGCGGGGGCACTGGTTAGTCGAGGTCATTGAGATAATATGTACATGTAGGTAGAGTTAAAGTGACTATGCATAGATTTAAAACAGAGGAGCGTAAAAGAGGGATCTGGGTAGCCCTTTGTTTAGCTGTTCGGGAGTCTTATGGCTTGGGGGTAGAAGCTGTTAAGAAGCCTTTTGAACCTAGATTTGGCGCTCCGGTACCGCTTGCCGTGAGGTAGCAGAGAGAACAGTCTATGACTAGGGTGGCTGGGGTCTTTAACAATTTGTAGGGTCTTCCTCTGACACCACCTGGTATAGAGTTCCTGGATGGCAGGAAGCTTGGCACCAGTGATGAACTGGGCCGTACGCACAARCCTCTGTAGTACCTTGCGGTCAGAGGCTGAGCAGTTGCGATACCAGGCAGTGATTCTCTTGATGGTGCAGCTGTAGAACCTTTTGAGGATCTGAGGACCCATGTCAAATCTTTTCAGTCTCCTGAGGGGGAATAGGCTTTGTCGTGCACTCTTCACGGCTGTCTTAGTGTGTTTGGACCATGATAGTTTGTTGGTGATGTGGACACTGGGAACTTGAAGCTCTCAACCTGTTCCACTACAGCCCRGTCGATGAGAATGGGGGCGTGCTCAGTCCTCCTTTTCCTGTAGTCCACAATCATCTCCTTTGTCTTGATCACGCTGAGGGAGAGGTTGTTGTCCTGGCACCACACGGGCAGGTCTCTGACCTCCTAGGCTGTCTCATCGTTGTCGGTGATCAGGCCTACCACTGTTGTGTCATCGGCAAACTTGATGATGGTGTTGGAGTCATGTCTGGCCATGCAGTCATGAGTGAACAGGGAGTACAGGAAGGGACTGAGCACGCACCCCTGATGGGTTTCTGTGTTGAGGATCAGCGTGGCGGAGGTGTTGTTCCCTACCCTTACCACCTGGGGGGCGGCCCGTCAGGAAGTCCAGCATTCAGTTGCAGAGGGAGGTGTTTAGTCCCAGGGTCCTTAGCTCAGTGATGAGCTTTGAGGGCACRKTGGTGTATKACGCTGAACTGTAGTCAATGAATAGCATTCTCACATAGGTGTTCCTTTTGTCCAGGTGGGAAAGGGCAGTGTTGAGTGCAATAGAGAGTGCATCATCTGTGGATCTGTTGGGGCGGTATGCGAATTGGAGTGGGTCTAGGGTTTCTYGGATAGTGGTGTTGATGTGAGCCATTACCAGCCTTTCAAAGCACTTCATGGCTACAGACGTGAGTGCTACGGGTCGGTAATAATTTTGACAGGTTACCTTAGTGTTCTTGGGCACAGGGACAATGGTGGTCTGCTTGAAACATGTTGGTATTACAGACTCAGTCAGTGACTGGTCAGCGCATGCTTAGAGTACACGTCCTGGTAATCCATCTGGCCCTGCGGCCTTGTGAATGTTGACCTTTTTAAAGGTCTTACTCATATCGGCTACGGAGAGCGTGATCACACAGTCGTCCGGAACAGCTGGTGCTCTCATGCATGTTTCAGTGTTACTTGCCTCGAAGTACTCATAGAAGTAATTTAGCTTGTCTGGTAGGTTTGTGTCACTGGGCAGCTCGCGGCTGTGCTTCCCTTTGTAGTCTGTAATAGTTTGCAATCCCTGCCACATCCGACTCGTGTCGGAGCTGGTGTACTACGATTCAATCTTAGTCCTGTATAAATMTTTTGCCTGTTTGATGGTTTGTCGGAGGGTATAGCGGGATTTCTTCTAAGCTTCCTGGTTCGTGTACCGRTCCTTGAAAGCGGCAGCTCTAACGTTTAGCTCAGTGCGGATGGTGCCTGTATCCATGGCTTCTGGTTGGGGTATGTACGTACGGTCACTGTCGGGACTACGTTATCGAGGCACTTATTGATGAAGCCAGTGACTGATGTGGTGTACTCCTCAATGCCATCGGAAGAATCCCAGAACATATTCCAGTCTGTGGTAGCAAAACAGTCCTGCAGCTTGGCATCTGCTTCATCTGACCACTTTCTTATTGACCGAGTCACTGGTGCTTCCTGCTTTACTTTTTGCTTGTAAGCAGGAATCAGGAGGATAGAATTATGGTCAGATTTGCCAAATGGAGGGCGAGGGAGAGCTTTGTCCTCGTCTCTGCGTGTGGAGTAAAGCTGTTCTAGAGTTTTTCCCCCTTCTGGTTGCACATTTAACTTGCTGGTAGAGATTAGGTAGAACGGATTTGAGTTTCCCTGCATTAATGCAATAGGGGGTGCTATTTGCACTCTGTAATAATTTCGTTCCCAAATTAAACTGCCTCGTACTCAATTCTTGCTCGTACAATATGCATATTATTATTACTATTGGATAGAAAACACTCTCTAGTTTCTAAAACCGTTTGAATTATTTCTCTGAGTGAAACAGAACTCATTCTGCAGCTCACTTCCTGTCAAGAAGTGAGATTTCTGAAATTGAGGTCTCTGTTCCAGGGTCGGTTTATAAATTCCCTTATAAGCTATGGGGCTACATGCACTGCATACGCCTTCCCCTAGATGTCAGTAAGCGGTGAGACTTTGAATGGAGCGGATAGCACCATCTGGGGGAGTATAAAACCTCTTGGAACGGAAGTACCGACCTTTTCGACGAGACGCCTGACGCATGAGGGAAACCGGCATGGCGTCTTCAAAAGCTTTCGGTTTAGCAGTTCTTTATCTCTGGCTCTGATTTAATTTGTTTTTTGTCTTAAAAACTRCATAAGGTAGTTAATTTAAACTGACTTATAGCAGTTTATAGCAGTTTATTGCGATTTTCCTGGATTTCTTTGTGATGCGCTTTCACGAGTTGGACACCTCTCCAGTGGGTGGCTAACGTTAGCGGCTATTTCGACAGGACAAGAGGACATCTTTCAACCCAAAGACGATTGTTCTGGAGAAAGGACACCTTGCCCAAGATTCTGATGGAAGCTCATAACAAGAAATACTAGCATCTCAAATATCACTAAATCACAAGTCAAGACCACCAGATCTATGATAAAGATTACACATCTTGTGAATCCACCATCCGTTTCTCTTGATTTTTAAATGTTTACACGGAAGACACACATAGGTAAATCTATTAGTAACCACGTTTACCAAAAGACACCAACTTTTTACTCCCACCAGTTTTTTACCCATCAGTAGCTATCACAAATTCGACCAAATACAAATATAAATAGCCCACTAACCAAGAAACAACTTCATCGATGACAGTCTGAAACATATTCTTATTGTATAGCATATGTTTTGTTAGAAAATTTCAATTTCAGCGTATAAATCCTAGTTTACCATTGCAGCTACCATCACAAACTCTCACCAAAGCGATGGGGGGGGGGTGGTGGGGGGGGGGTAGGGGCGGGGGGGGGTGGGGGGTGGGGTGGGGGGTGGGGGGGGCGGGGGGGGGGGGGGTTCTCAGAATAACTACATAGAGCAACGTGTAGTTTACCCTAACTTACTCATCATAAAACATTTCTTAAAAAATACACAGCGTACCAGCAAATCGTAAAGACACCAATTCTTGTGAGCATCCAGACAATATTTCAGATTCTTCTAAGTGTTTTACAGCGAAAAACAATATAGCGTTATATTAGCTTACCACACATAGCAAAACTCACAAATCAGCATTGATTCAAGCCAAACATAGGGATAACGTATGAAACCACCAAAAAAAGATATTAATTTTTTCACTAACCTTCTCAGAATTCTTCATCTGCACAGTCCTAAACATCATATTACACAATGCATATAGAGTTTGTTCCGGAAAACTGTGCATTTACATTTAGCGGCACAAAATCTGGTATAGCAATGTGACTAGTTGGGCCACAACTTCAAGCACATCTGGGCCCGGCGCTCTTGGATAGTGGCACCTATTCTAATCGAAAACATCCAATAAACTTGACTAAAAAATACAAGTTGGACAGCAAATGAAAGAAAAAATTAGTTCTTACTGCAATCGCTGTGTTAGATGTTTTTAAATTAAACGTTACTGCCCGCAAAATACAGCGTCGCAAAGGAGACCGCCACCATAATCATGCGCCGGAATTATTATTGACAACATAAGTACGAATAACAGCATAAAGACTGCCTTTACTATAGAACTGA
>NC_036854.1:22996397-23014834 GCF_002910315.2 Salvelinus sp. IW2-2015 | reverse complement strand
TTTACTTGTGACGCTATGCTAGGCTATGCTAGTCAGCTTTTTTACTGATGGGGGTGCTCCCGGATCCGGGTTTGGGAGGAATTAGAGGTTAAAGTCACAAGCCACTAGGAGCGTCGCCACTGGATGAGTGTTTTCCTGTTTGCTTGTGGCCGTATAAAGCTCAGTGCCAGCATCGGTTTGCGGTGGTATATAGACAGCTACGAAAAATATAGATGTAAACTCTTGGTAAATAGTGTGGTCTCCAGCTTATCATGATATACTCCACCTCAGGCGAGCAAAACCTCGAGACTTCCTCAGATTTCATGCACCAGCTGTTGTTTACAAATATACATATGCCGCCACCCCTTATCTTACCAGAGGCCGCTGTTCTATCCTGGCGAAAAAGCTTAAAACACGCCAGCTGTATGTTAATCATGCCATCGTTCAGCCACGACTCGGTGAAACATAAGATATTACAGTTTTTAATGTCCTGTTGATTGGATATAAGTGCTCGTAGTTCGTTTATTTTATTATCAATTGATTATACATTGGCTAATAGGACCGATGGTCAAGGTACATGGCTACTAGGACCAATGATAAAGGTAGATTGCCCTCTCGGCTATGGATCCTTACAAGGCACCCGAACCGTCGTCGACGATAGCATCTTTTCTTCCTGCGATTGACGGGGATGAGGGCCCTGTCGGGCGTCCGAAGTAAATCCTTCCCGTCCGACTCGTTGAAGAAGAAGAATTCCTCCAGTACGGGGTGAGTAATCGCTGCCCTGATATAAAGAAGCTCTTTTCGGTCATAAGACACGGTGGCAGAAACATTATGTACAAAATAAGTGACAAATAATGCAAAAAGCATACACAATAGCACAATTGTTTACGGGATTGTAAAACTGCTGCTATCTCCTTCGGTGAGTGAGAAGACTGGGTGGCATCCTTAACTTTTTAATTAACTTAATTCTACTTGGTCACCATCCCAGATCCGGGAGCATCCTCATCAGTAAAAAAGCTGACTAGCATAGCCTAGCATAGCGCCACAAGTAAATACTAGCATCTAACATATCATTAAATCACAAGTCCAAGACACCAGATGAAAGATACACATCTTGTGAATCCAGCCATCATTCTGATTTTTTAAAATGTTTTACAGGGAAGACACAATATGTAAATCTATTAGCTAACCACGTTAGCAAGACACCACTTTTTTTACTCCACCAGTTTTTTACTCCATCAGTACTATCACAAATTCGACCAAATAAAGATATAAATAGCCACTAACCAAGAAACAACTTCATCAGATGACAGTCTGATAACATATTTATTGTATAGCATATGTTGTTAGAAAAATTTGCATATTTCAGGTATAAATCAAGTTTACCATTGCAGCCACCATCACAACTCTCACCAAAGCGACTAGAATAACTACAGAGAGCAACGTGTATTACCTAATTACTCATCATAAAACATTTCTTAAAAATACACAGCGTACAGCAATTGAAAGACACAGATCTTGTGAATCCAGACAATATTTCAGATTTTCTAAGTGTTTTACAGCGAAAACACAATATAGCGTTATATTAGCTTACCACAATAGCAAACATCACAACAGCATTGATTCAAGCCAAACATAGGGATAACGTATAACCACCAAAAAGATATTAATTTTTTCACTAACCTTCTCAGAATTCTTCAGATGACAGTCCTATAACATCATATTACACAATGCATATAGAGTTTGTTCGAAAATGTGCATATTTAGCGGCACAAATCGTGGTTATACAATATGATTAGTGCCAAAACTTCAAGCAATCTGTCCGGCGCCATCTTGGAGAGGCACCTATTCTAATCGAAAACTATCCATAAACTTGACTAAAAAATACAAGTTGGACAGCAAATGAAAGATAAATTACTTCTTAATGCAATCGCTGTGTTAGATTTTTAAAATTAACGTTACTGCGCAATACAGCGTGCGCTAAAGCGAGACCACACATAATTCATGGCGGAATTATTATTTGACAACATAAGTACGAATTAACAGCATAAAGACTGCTTACTATTAGCTGAGCTTCCATCAGAATCTTGGGCAAGGTGTCCTTTCTCCAGAACAATCGTCTTTGGTTGAAAGATGTCCTCTTGTTCCTGTCGAAATAGCCGCTAACGTTAGCCACCCACTGGAGAGGTGTCCAACTCGTGAAAGCGCATCACAAAGAAATCCAGGAAAATCGCAATAAACTGCTAAAAACTGCTATAAGTCAGTTTAAATTAACTACCTTATGAAGTTTTTAAGACAAAAAACAAATAAAATCAAAGCCGGAGTTATTAGACGTCTATACCGAACGCTTTTCAGAAGCCAATACTGATGTCCTGCCCGCGCCTTGCTAGACAAAGGAAATTGGGTTCACGTCATTCCAAGAGCTCTTGTTCGACCTCAGATCAAGCTAGACACCCCATTCCACCTCCCACTGCCTGTTGACATCTAGTGGAAGGCGTATGAAGTGCATGTATATCCATAGATTTCAAGCAAATGAATAGGAAGGCCCTGGAACAGAGCCTCGATTTCAGATTTTTCACTTCCTGTCAGGAAGTTTGCTGCAAAATGAGTTCTGTTTTACTCACAGATATAATTCGATATAAAACGGTTTTAGAAACTTGAGAGTGTTTTCTATCCAATAGTAATAATAATATGCATATTGTACGAGCTAGAATAGAGTACGAGGCAGTTTAATTTGGGCACGATTTTTTACAAAGTGAAAACAGCGCCCCCCTAATGAGAAAAGGTTAATTATTTTAGAAAGAACTTAGTCTGGCTTGGTGTGGATTTACAATCAGAGATATGCAGCAGCAACCTGTCATTCAGAGCCCAACCTGTTTTGAGCCCCACCTGTTTAGCAAAAAATGTAAACATATATTTTTTATCTTGCCTGTTGCATGTTATTTTGGTATACGTGTGTAATACCAGTTTGCAAACAATGTAAAAAAGAAAAGAAAAAAAAAACATTTAGTTAATAAAGCCGCATAAAAACGTAAGTCTCTTTTTTTGCTTTCTTGATGTCATGACTTGACTTTAACATTAATCTGAAGACTGTTATTTATCTAATTAACTAACTATGTTTAATTGTTACCCGATTAAATTAATAATTTAAAAAAATATATATATTTTTTTTATTTCACCTTTATTTAACCAAGTAGGCTAGTTGAGAACAAGTTCTCATTTGCAACTGCGACCTGGCCAAGATAAAGCAAAGCAGTTCGACACATACAACAACACAGAGTTACACATGGAATAAACAAACATACAATCAATATATCAATTAACTCATTGGGGTCTGAGGCACCACGAGAGTGGTTCTTTAAAGAGTTACTGTACCATCTCCCGAATTAAACTCTAAAAGGTCTTTACCTATCACATCTATAAACAGTAAATGTATTAATCTACTATCATATCACCATTATGAACAGTCGTAACCTCCTTGAATCTGCAAAAACCAGAGCCTTACTTATGATTCAGTACTACACAATTTGGTTTGATTATTTATTTATAGACAATTAAATGGGAACACAGGATAAACACACACTGCACCGGTTATTGACTGGAGATGTAATACGCTGAAAACAGGTCCTTAGTGGAATGACAACAACATTGATGTTAAAGAAGAGATGGAGAGAGGGACAAAGACACATTCAGAAAATACTCACCTACAATAACCATACTTTGCACATGAACCGCCGCCCGATTTGAACAACAAATTAGGAATGTATTTATGTGAAATGCTTGGGTTCGCCAGGGATCTCTCGGTGAACGGGGCAGCCTTGGAAAGGGGATTGGGCCTTTTCACGGCACACTTGTAAGGCTCTGATTGTCCTAAATTGTTCCAACAACTGTGAGAGACGGAATCTAAAACAAAAATCCAGGGGATTGTATGATTTTTAAGTAATTAATTTGCATTTTATTGCATGACATAAGTATTTGATACATCAGAAAAGCAGAACTTAATATTTGGTACAGAAACCTTTGTTTGCAATTACAGAGATCATATGTTTCCTGTAGTTCTTGACCAGGTTTGCACACACTGCAGCAGTGATTTTGGCCCACTCCTCCATACAGGCCTTCTCCAGATCCTTCAGGTTTCGGGGCTGTCGCTGGGCAATACGCACTTTCAGCTCCCTCCAAAGATTTTCTATTGGGTTCAGGTCTGGAGACTGGCTAGGCCACTCCAGYACCTTGAGATGCTTCTTATGGAGCCACTCCTTAGTTGCCCTGGCTGTGTGTTTRGGGTCGTTGTCATGCTGGAAGACCCAGCCATGACCCATCTTCAATGCTGTTACTGAGGGAAGGAGGTTGTTGGCCAAGATCTCGCGATACATGACCCCATCCATCCTCCCCTCAATACGGTGCAGTCGTCCTGTCCCCTTTTGCAGAAAAGCATCCCCAAAGAATGATGTTTCCACCTCCATGCTTCACGGTTGGGATGGTGTTCTTGGGGTTGTACTCATTTCTCTTTGTTTCCCTCCAAACAGGCGAAGTGGAGTTTAGACAAAAAAGCTGTATTTTTTGTCTCATCGAACCACATGACCTTCCCCATTCCTCTCTGGATCATCCAGATGGTCATTGGACACTCAGAATGGGCTGGACATGGCTGGCGCTTGAGCAAGGGGGACCTTGCGTGCCGTGCAGAGATTTTAAATCCTGACGGCGTAGTGGTGTTACTAATGGTTTTCTTTGAGACTGTGGTTCTCAGCTCTTCTTCAGGTCATTGACCAGGTCTGCGTGTAGGTGGGCTGATGTATCAATTCCTATGTCATGATGCCCAAGAGGTGAGATTTGGCCATGGAGCCCGACCGAAGGTGATTTGACCGTCATTTGAACGTTCTTCCATTTTCAAAATAATTGCGCCAACAGTTGTTGCCTTCTCACCAAGCTGCTTGCCTATTGTCACTGTAGACCATCACAGCCTTGTGCAGGTCTACATTTTATTCCTGATGTCGTTACACAGCTCTCTGGTCTTGCCATTGTGGAGAAGGTTGGAGTCTGTTTGATTGAGTGTGTGGACAGGTGTCTTTTATACAGGTACGAGTTCAAACGGGTGCAGTTATACAGGTAATGAGTGAGAACAGGAGGGCTTCTTAAAGAAAAAACTAACAGGTCTGTGAGAGCCGGAATTCTTACTGGTTGGTAAGGTGGTCTGTGTGGCTCAGTTGGTAGAGCATTGGCGCTTGCAAGCCAGGGTTGTGGGTTCATTTCCCACGGGGGGACCAGGATGAATATTATGAACTTTCCAATTTGTAAGTCGCCTCTGGATAGAGCGTCCTGCTAATGACTTAAATGTAATGTAATGTAAATGATATCAAATATTAATGTCATGCAATGAAATGCAAATTAATTACTTAAAATCATAACAATGTGATTTTCTGGATTTTGTTTTAGTTCGTTTCACAGTTGTAGTGTACCTTTGATAAAAACTACAGTCCTACAATGCATTTGTAAGTAGGAAAACCGACAAAATTGGCAGTGTATCAAATACTTGTTTCCCCCACTGTATATCTCTGCTAGGTTTAGGGTAGTTGATAGTCTCCATATAATCCACTAATTATATATATCATGACAGTCATGATTTCTTAAGTGCTGAGGGGTGATAGTTTGTAGTGTGATTTCTTTCCGGTCCATAGAGGTATTTAAGACGTATAAAATTTTCCCTCGCAATAAAATAGAGTCTAGTGGTTGCTTGTAGAGTTGATAAATTCTTATATATATTTTCAAAGATGGATCATATTATTCGGACCGTATAGGTTAATAAGCCATATCTGTTTATTGTCCAATAACATATTTAAAATAACCCATCTACCTTGAGGATCTGTTTGGACAATTTGCACATTTGGATCAAAATTATTGTTAATTAAAACCATCACCCCTTTCGAATTTCTTTGCCCATGGGAGAAATATATTTCGCCCCCCCAGTTCTTTTTCCACAAATCTTAATCTAAAACTGTTGAATGGGTTTCCTGTAAACAATAGATATTATATTCCTTCTCTTTTAGCCTAGTAAATACTGATAGTATTTTCTTATTATCTGCTTGGCCATTACAATTGTAACTGGCTATACTTATGTCACCACTTACCATAATGAGACACAACTTTAAATAATTTTTATCAAAATATATGTTTGTAAACGTACCATTAAAAAGTAACATGATGATTGAGTGTCTATATACCTAGCTGTACCATGATATTTGCATTTCTACTAAGTAAACCTCCAATTGGTCCCTACTATTCCACCCGCTAAAAGCCCTCCTCATCCCGAGTTGGGTTGTCATCCCAATGRCCGGCAGACCACCCTCGACCCCCTGTATCCCATAGCCCTGAACCGACTGGGATCCATCCTTTGAAAAGAGCACACAGTGCCATTTACTGAATTGAAGTAGATCAAATGCATTTCCATCGCCCTCACCTCGATTTGTATTATATATAGCTGTGGATCATCCTCTATTGTCCCTAACATATTTCACTCCTTCGCAACAGTTGGGGGATACACACATACACCCACACACACTCAACCCTTACCCCCACACAACCACAAGCTCACTTTCTCAACAATTGCACCATCCCAGAGCCCAACTCAAGATAGGTCTTGATTTACAAATGCACTTACAGTTGCAGCTGCATGAGAAGGCCTGCAAGACCGCGCAAAAAATGGGCAAAAATTGAGAGATTTTATWTTCCATTGTCACATCCTAGATGATGGAGGTCAAATGTACACCTTTTCCCTGAAACACCCACAATATGGTCACCCGTATTGACCATATTCCCAAGCATCTCCATGCAATCCGACTTTGATTTTGTGCCACCAGGGTCACAATAATATACCCCCTCTCTGAATGTCCGAGTGTGACCCCCTCCCCATGGGTTACTGCAGCTAGTGTTGCCAGCACTGCCACTGCCTGGGTGGGGGCACCCCACCGGAATCCCCATCGGCTAGATACAAGGTCGTCAAGGTTCTCATTAGCAGCTTTGAGAATTTCCTTGTGTAGTATGCTCTCCCTTTAGGGGGCTTTGGCTTTGCAGGTGCATTATCTTTCCATAAAACCTTTAATGGCATCCCCTTAGAATACGGGGGTCATTAACTGAGTTTTTATTGATCATTCGGAATTAATTTAGTTCAATTTCAAATTGATCACAGAATGTACGATTTTGTAGTAATGAAACTCCATCTTGTGGCTTTTTTTAGGAGATTTGAAATGTGTAATTGGCAGTTGTAGGCATGGTGATCGGACAAGCTCATATTTCAAATTTCAATTTTCTTAATTTTTTTAAATATAGGTGTAGATAATATAAAATCGATTCGGGATGATGTTTTATGCCTGTTTGAGTAGAAAGTGTACTTGTTTGCTTTTGGATTATGTGCTCATCAGGCATCAATGAAGTATAATCAGAGAGTATATGTTGGAGAGCCTCTGTTGTGTGTGGATAGTAGGTGGTCTAAATTTGTCCTGTATGTCCAAAATGGCATTCATGTCTGTCCCAATAACCAGATGGAATTCAGGTAATTCTAACAATATGCTGTTCAGAGAAAAATGTGGATCACGTGAATTTGGTGCATACACATTAATAAAGGCAATTTCCTTTCCATTATGGATGTATTTAAGGAAAGTGATTCTGCCTTCTTGGTCTTCACTTTTACCCAAGATGTTTTTTTTTGAGTTTCTTATGTATCATTATGATTACACCTTTAGTTTTGTTTGAGGCTGATGAAAAAGCAGCCAGTTTGTACAAATGGTTATGTATTCTATATGCCTCCTTAGTTGCAAGGGTTGCATTTTTTTGGGGGGGGGGGGGGGGTGTTAGGGTCAATGGGTTCTGGGGTCACCACCCTTCTAGGTTGTTGAAATGGTTGTTTCTGGTGAATCTTAATGGGAAAATACACCCAAAACTTTCCTGATAATTTGGTCAATATATCCCAACCACAACTGAAATACCAATCTCTTCTGGAAGAAAAAAAGAAACCTCTTGAGAAGAAAATTCCCAGAATAGCTGAGGTTTAGGGCCAAAATATAATAAAATCAATATTCACCTCTTTCAATTAATAAATACATACTTTAATAAAACAACAAATACTTTAATAAAACAACGAATGAGACAACGTAACAGTAGTGTTTTTGCATAAACACAGGATCAATACTGACTGGGAAAGGAACCTAAGGGAGTGCCAGATACAGCGGAGGTAATGAGTGAGACTCCAGCTGTGCCTCATGATGACGTACATGTGCGTGTAATGATTGATGCCAGGTGTGTGTAATGATGGATCCCGGGACCGGTGGTTAGTATACAGGCAACGTCGAATGCCGGAGGGGAGGAGCAGTAGTAGACGTGACACCTTCTAACTATAGCTTTTCCCACTACCATATCCTATCACTAGGTCTATATGGTATTGCAACGGGTATCCTCAAAAATGGTCTCCAAGGAGACTATCAGTCCTGTTAAAGCCATTCTAGCGCCGACAGGTCCTGAAATTTACTGATGTCTTGGTCACAGTGCCTCTGAGAATAGCAAGCGAGACCACAGGTAGACAGGCATCACAATTGTTTATCTAATGAATCATTGTTACACGCAGCAGACTGAGTCTCGAGAGAGGGAGGGAGGGAGAGAGAATTTATTTGTATATTTTTTTAATGCCTGACATGGCATGGCACTGGAGAATTCTCTGCGGCGCAGTCTGTGTTTAATTCAGTTTTCCCCTCCCTCACCATTACTGTCTCGCTCCCACTTTCATTTGTGCTCACACACAAGTAAACACACATACACATGCTCATACACATACACGCATACACGCTACACACACACACCAACACACACACACACACACACACACACACACACACACACCACAACACACACACACACACACCAACACACAACACACACACACACACACACACACAACACACACACACACCACACCCACGCGCGCGCGCACACTCAAGTATAATGGAGTTAAGAATGTACCATTAGCTCACTCACACAGCTAGCTTGAAATGTTGTGGATGGTGCTATCCAATTGGCACTTTTTGGGTGGCTGAACCCGTCTGAATGTTGTCTTGTGTGTTAGCAAAGCAGAGGTCCCGAGTTGGAGCCAGGAATGGGCGGAAATCGGGGGGAAGTGGTACTCGAAAAACACACGCACGCACGCACGCACGCACGCCGCACGCACGCACGCACGCACGCACAGCACGGCACGCACGACACGCACGCACACACACGACACACACACACACACACACACACACACACACACACACACACACACACACACCACACACACACACCACACACGCACGACGACTGCAGAGAGAGTGACTCAGGGGTCTCACTTGAGACTCAGAGGATTTGTAACCTAAGCTAAAATCCAGACTTAGAGTGACATCTTGGTATGGCTGGAAAGGCAGAGAGCGAGGGAGGTAGAGGGAAGGAGCAAGGATGGAAGGGAGGGAAGGAAGGAGAGTGATAGTTCTGCTATGTTATTTGGGCTTAGCATTTGGATGTGTTCCACAGTGCTGCATGGCGCTACAAGCAGAGAGGAAATAAGAGACAATGACTGCAAGCTCTTACACAGATGCTACAGCTGCAGAATCATCTCTATTACAAGAGAGAAGAACAAAATGATGATGAAAATAGAACTTCAACTCATAAATGACAAGAATCACAATGGGGTTTGTTTGAGTGACAAACCAGCATTAGTGGTGTGATTCATATACCATTCACACAAAAATGATGCTACAGTTATGATACATTTCTATTCCTCAAAGAACAACTTTGTTATTAACAGTTCCCTCAAAGGTACACATGATACTGCTTGATATTTTTCTATACATAGATAAAGAATACCGTAATAGTTGTCTCTGTTGTCCTATACGTTAGTATACACATGTTTACTGCTGTGACATGATATCCGTGTTCTCTTTGTTAACTAACGCTGACATGAACACTATGGTAAAACCATTTGGCCCGTGTTCTTCTGGCTCACTTGAGACAAAAGCAGATGTTGAAAAGAAAAATGCTTGAGGGGAGTCAAAAAAAAAGGGCGCGAAGATGAATCCCAAAATTTAACTCCCCTCTCTCTGTGATGTCAAAAGGGACAACAGCAATACCTTTGCTCTCAGAGACCGGCTGCAAAAATAGCTTTCAGTAATGCATTAGGTGAAT
Source organism: Salvelinus sp. IW2-2015 (assembly GCF_002910315.2). Classification (NCBI taxonomy): domain Eukaryota; kingdom Metazoa; phylum Chordata; class Actinopteri; order Salmoniformes; family Salmonidae; genus Salvelinus; species Salvelinus sp. IW2-2015. Next base: position 23,004,652 of record NC_036854.1, on the reverse strand, counting down.
AGGAACCAGGAGCTGATATCTGGAGAGAGGGAGTTTGGCTCCACATACACTAAGGGCAGAAAGGAGCTGTTTCTGAATTCTTGAGAGAAAAACTGATGGTGGTTGTGAGCACAATCTCTTCTCTGACTGACACACGTCAGTCCTATCTTGACAACCCAATCTCCAAATAGTACGTAATTTACGAATGTACCAGGCCAACCTACTGTCGGCTCCTGGAGAGGGAGAAACCCACCGTTAAAACTGTCCAGATCTGGAATGACAACAGTATCACTTGTCTCCAGGGGTGTTTTGACTGTACTATGTGGGAGGTATTTGAGGACAGCAGCTCTGATCTTGATGAACTCACAGATGTTGTTTCAGACTATGTAAACTTCTGTGTTGAGTCAGGTGTGCCTACTAAAACCTGTAAAATCTTCCCTAACAATAAGCCTTGGGTATCAACAAAAATCTGAAATCACTACTTGATAGGAAGAAGGCAGTTTATGCTGGGGGTGATAGACAGGCTTTAAGAGATGTACAACGTGAGATAAAAAGACAGATACTGGTGGACAAGGAGGCATACAAGCAAAGGGTGGAGAGGACCCTCTCCTCAGGAAATGCAAGGGTGGCCTGGCAAGGGATTAAATCCATGGCTAGTGCCACCCACATAGGCAGGGGGAAAACCATTGCTGACCTTGGGAGATATGAGGGCCAAAACATGGCTAATCAACTGAATGTTTTCTTCTCAAGATTTGAATCAGACAACTTTGTGTCGGAGGTAAAACAAATGGAAGCATCATTACAAATGTTTGAGAGGGTTGTTGTTAAACAGGCTGATGTTTTGAAGTTGTTCAGGGGATGTAACACATACAAAAGCCCAGGCCCAGACAAAATAAGTGGACATGTGTTAAATCACTGTGCTGAACAATTGGCTGGTGTTTTTACAGACATTTTCCAATCCTCACTCGACCAGCAACACGTGCCAGTATTGTGGAAAAACTCAATAATTATACCAATTCCTAAAGCATCTAATCCCTCTGTGCTGAATGACTACCGCCCTGTCGCCTTGACATCCTTAGTCATGAAATGCCTTGAGAAACTTGTGAAAAGTCATATTCTCAGCGTCACCCAGAAGCTTCTCGACCCATTTCAGTTTGCCTATCAGCCTTGCAGAGGAGTTAATGATGCCATTCTTACCCTCCTTAACATGGTCTATAGACACCTAGAGGGTGCCAAATCCCATGTTAGCGTTCTGTTTGTTGACTTTTCATCTGCCTTCAACACAATCCAGCCTTACATTCTGCCACAGAGACTCAGTCGGGACTTCTCCTTAGATGGGGGGCTGGTTTTGTGGCTGTTGGACTTCCTGAGCCAACGCTCACAGCGAGTCTAAATAGGTCCCCACGTGTCGGACATATGCAATACCAACACAGGCTCTCCTCAGGGATGTGTTTTGTCCCCACTCCTGTACATCTTGTACACTAATAGTTGTACTAGTTCCCATCCTGACAGACACCTCGTTAAGTTCGCTGATGACTCTGCCTTGATCAGCCTGTTGCATGATGACGAGGAACACCATGGCCCGGTCCTAGATGACTTTGTAGAGTGGTGTGAGGAATCACACTTGGTCCTCAATACCAACAAGACCAAAGAGATGTGCATAGACTTCAGGAAGTGTACAACACCTACCTCTGCAACATCTATCAGAGGTCAGAATATAGAGATTGTAGAGGAATACAAATACCTGGGTGTCCTCTTGGACAATAAGCTTCAGTGGAGTAAATGTACAGACCTGATCTACAAAAAGAGCCAACAGAGACTGTACTTTCTCAAAAAGCTGCGATCTTTTAATGCAGACCGTACTATACTGACTCTGTTTAACAAATCTTTAATTGAGAGTATTTTAACTTTTTGTATTGTTTATTGGTTTGGCAATGCCACTATCAGCCAGAGAAATATGCTGAGAAGGATTATCACCACAGCAAGCAAGGTACTTGGAGTGAAACAGTCAGGCCTGGGTGAGATCTTTAAGGTCAGGCCCCTCCGCAAGGCTCACAAAATCATTTTAGACCCAAGCCACCCCCTGTACCCGGACTTTGAACTACTCCCTTCTGGGCGCAGGTATAGGGCACCCCTCAGCAGGAAAAACAGAACTAGACAATAATTTGTGCCAGCTGTGATATCCCTCCTAAATAGCTCAGGCTAATGATCCTATCGACTCAGTAAGGCCAGCAGGCTAGTCTTTAAAAAAAAATGTTTTTATTGGTATGTAACTGTTATGAAAGTTGTATTGTCAATTTTGTTTTGCATTTAAATGCCACTTTACAAGTGTACATGACACTGCAACAAAATTTCCCCATGTGGATAATAAAGTCTGTAAGTAAAGGCACAGATACGTTTATCACATTTGTTGACGTTTGTAATTGTGAAGATTTGACATACACTACATGAACAAAGGTATGTGGACACCTGCTTGTCGAATATCTCATTCCAAAATCATTGGCATTAAAATGGAGTTGGGCCCCCGTTGCTGCTATAACAGCCTCCACTCTTCTGGGAAGGCTTTCTACTAGATGTTGAAACATTGCTGCAGGGACTTGCTTCCGTTCAGCCACAGGAGCATTCGTGAGGTCGGGTACTGATGTTGGGCGTGGCTCGAGGTCGGCGTTCCAATTAATCCCAAAAGTGTTCGATATTGTTTAAGTCAGGGCTCTGTGCAGGCCATTCAAGTTCTTCCACACCGATCTCGACAAACTCTTTCTTTATAGACCTTGCTTTGTGCAAAGACAGGAAAGAGCCAAAACAGGAAAGGGCTGTGCTGAAGCTTCTTCCAGAGGCAGTTTGGAACTCGGTAGTGAGTAATGCAACCGAGGACAGACAATTTTTACACGCTACGCGCTTCAGCACTCGGCGGTCCCTTTCTGTGAGCTTGTGTGGCCCACCACTTCGCAGCAGAGCCGTTGTTGCGCCTGGACGTTTCCACTTRACAATAAAAGCACTTACAGGGGCAGGTCTAACAGGGCAGAAATTTGACAAACTGACTTGTTGGAAAGGTGGAATCCTATGACAGTGCCACGTTGAAAGTCTCTGAGCTCTTCAGTAAGGCCATTCTACTGCCAATGTTTGACTATGGAGATTGCATGGTTGTGTGCTCGATTTTATACACCTGTCAGCAACGTTGTGGCTGAAATAGCCGAATCCACTCGGTTGAAGGGGTGTCCACATACTTTTGTATATTTGGTGTACTTTGTGCTGGCAATATGACATACAGATGTGAGATTGGGCCCATCATGACCAACGGCCATGACCTTTCTACAAATCCACCTTAATAAGGACCTTGAATTTAACAAGCCACTTATGACAGATACCTCTATTACTTAGCCAACTATAACAGATTTTCTTCTTACCCACACCATAGTCTGAAGAAATTTTTACTGGCCTGAGCCATTCCAGGAAATCTGTGAGGGAGAGAGCATCCATTGGCTCTTTAAAACCTAGCGCAGGCGAATGGGCCGATAGATGGTTTGTTACGGGGATGTAATGACAAAATTGTAAGTGGCTCGGCCAACAGAGCGTTCACGTGAGGATGTGAAGTTTAATTTCTTGCGTGCCTGAATGTGATAAGTGGCAATCACGGTGTCACTTTGAATCACGTCAATGGACCAAGAAAAGAGTGAAACTTTGAGAGGATTTCAAGGTTGGAAAAAATTGTGATTTCCAAACCCGACATCAATTATTATGATAAGCAAGGCAGGCGTAAAGTACATACTGTTTTAAAATGGAATCGGCTCAACAGCTTACAATGAAATCGTTTTCTGCTTTATTTTAAACGTTGGTTGTTAAATATGCTCGAGACTGAAATGAAATATCCATGGAATAACCTGAATACCACTTCATAACTGAAATGTTCAACAGTGATATCTGCATTACTTGCTTTTCTATTGTTTCTCACCATAGGTTGTTGAAAGACATTTTTTCAACAATAGTTTACAGACAGATTATTTCACTTTCACAATTCCAGTGGGTCAGAAGTTTACATACACTAAGTTGACTGTGCCTTTTAACAGCATGGAAAATTCTAGAAAATCATGTCATGGCTTTAGAAGCTTCTGATAGGCTAATTGACAACATTTGAGTCAATTGGAGGTGTACCTGTGGATGTATTTCAAGGCCTACCTTCAAACTCAGTGCCTCTTTGCTTGACATCATGGGAAAATCAAAAGAAATCAGCCAAAACCTCAAAAACAAAATGTGTAGACCTCCACAAGTCTGGTTCATCCTTGGGAGCAATTTCCAAACGCCTGAAGGTACCACGTTCATCTGTACAAGCAATAGTACGCAAGTATAAACACCATGGGACCACGCATCCGTCATACCACTCAGGAAGGAGACGTGTTCTGTCTCCTAGAGATGAACATACTTTGGTGCGAAAAGTGAAAATCAATCCCAGAACAACAGCAAAGGACCTTGTGAAGATGCCAGAGGAAACGGGTACAAAAGTATCTATATCCACAGTAAAACAAGTCCTATATCGACATAACCTGAAAGGCCGCTCAGCAAGGAAGAAGACAATGCTCCAAAACCTCCATAAAAAAGCKAGACTACGGTTTGCAACTGCACATGGGGACAAAGATCGAACTTTTGGAGAAATGTCCTCTGGTCTGATGGAACAAAAATAGAACTGTTTGGCCATAATGATCATTGTTATGTTTGGAGGAAAAAGGGGGAGGCTTGCAAGCCGAAGAACACCATCCCAACCGTGAAGCACGGGGGTGGCAGCATCATGTTGTGGGGGTACTTTGCTGCAGGAGGAACAGGTGCACTTCACAAAATAGATGGCATCATGAGGAAGGAAAATTATGTGGATATGTTGAAACAACATCTCAAGACATCAGTCAGGAAGTTAAAGCTTGTTCGCAAATGGGTCTTCCAAATGGACAATGACCCCAAGCATTCTTCCAAAGTTGTGGCAAAATTTCTTAAGGACAACAAAGTCAAGGTATTGGAGTGACCATCACAAATCCCTGAATGGGCCAAAATTCACTCAACTTATTGTGGGAAGCTTGTGGAAGGCTACCTGAAACGTTTGATCCAAGTTCAACAATTTAAAGGCAATGCTATTGAGTGTATGTAAACTTCTGACCCACTGGGAATGTGATGAAAGAAATAAAAGCTGAAATAAATCATTCTCTCTACTATTATTCTGACATTTCACTTTCTTAAAATAAAGTGGTGATCCTAACAGACCTAAGACAGGGAATTTTTACGAAGATTAAATGTCAGAAATTGTGAAAAACTGAGTTTAAATGTATTTGGCTAAGGTGTATGTAAACTTCCGACTTCAACTAAATGTAACTGCAACATGTTGCCCAATTGCCAGTAGTACCACTGGTACCAGTTCTTTCCTGCAGAGGGCACTCAAGCTACCTCCTACGGTGACCTATAGCTCACTGTGACATTACTGATGCTGGAGTCATGACCAAGTGGCTAACACTAGAGAATGATGTGTTAAGACATACTAGAAGATCACGTAAGGTGTGTTCTATACTTAGTGAGGCACTTGCAAACCCAAAATTGAGACTATTGTTTCCATCCCATCTCTTCACATATAAAGCTCTTGCCAAGCTACGGAAATGTTAACACAAAAATATGAGCGCAGACTAGCTTTGAAGTGGAATTATGCTAGGTAATATTTTGTGTTCATTTGTACAGTTATGTAAGCTCTGTCTGAGGATAAACTTGAAGAAGCCTTTTATTCGTTTTGATTCTTTTGTTGTGAGACTGGTTTCAAATCATGGGACATTGACCTTTTTGTTGAGTATAATTATTCTGTTTTGAGCATCCGCAGACACTGATGGCTAGTTGTTATTCTACCAGCTTCTTCTCACTTCTCTCGCTCCACTCTTCCGCTTTTCCTCCTGTGAAAGGAAAACGAGGGATATTGTTTTAATTTGGGCGTGGGAAGGGATAGATTTTGTCAAGGTGTAATCAATCACCCATCCTCACACATGCACACACGGTCACCGATGCGTGCACACACAAACACACACACTCAGCTATCATACCTGCAGTCTGCAAATTAAGTACATTTCACACCTATTCAGGGAAATTGGAACTCATTTCATTATGTGGCAWTTTGAACCACCAATGTTATAATGCTTTCCAATTAACCAACCTACTGGCTGCATATGTATTTATTATTTATCCTCAAAGGCATACATGGTGAGCTCAATTTACTAATTTCCACTATCTGTAATGCTAAGTGGCCACAATGAGCAATATTGTGGGGCCCAGAGAATACTTTAGTGTCTGTCACGTCTCTAGAGATGGCTGGTCGTATGGTTGGAAAATACAGCTGTCAAAGCACAGCACAGAATGGGTTTGGATCATTGTGGGCGTTTCAACAGTATTGCTTGTCTATCAGTCTTTCTAAATTTACATATTTATCCATCCCTTTGTTATATGCAGTGGTGACCAGTTGTTAAGGGCAGGTGGGGCAGAGCCTACCAGATGAGCTAAATGCCTTTTTATGCTCGCTTTGAGGAAAGCAACACTGAAGCATGTATGAGAGCACCAGCTGTTCCGGACAACTGTGTGATAACGCTCTCGGTAGCCAATCTGAGCAAGACCTTTAAACAGGTCAACATTCACAAAGCCGTGGGGCCAGACGGATTACCAGGACGTGTACTCAAAGCATACGAGGACCAACTGGCAAGTGTCTTTACTGACATTTACAAACTCTCCCTGACCGAGTCTGTAATACCTACATGTTTCAAACAGACCACTATAGTCCCTGTGCTCAAGGAAGAAAAGGTAACCTGTCTAAATGATTACTGCCCCATAGAACTCTCATCAGTAGCCATGAAGTGCTTTGAAAGGCTGGTCATAGCTCACATCAACAGCATCATCCCAGATACCCTAGACATACTCCAATTCACATACCGCCCCAACAGATCCACATATGACACAATCTCAATCGCACTCCAGACTGCCCTTTCACACCTGGACAGAATAAACAGCTATGTAAGAATGCTGTTCATTGACTACAGCTCAGCGTTCAACACCATAGTGCCCACAAAGCTCATCACTAAGCTAATGACCCTGGGACTAAACATCTCTCTGCAACTGGATCCTGGACTTCCTGATGGGCCGCRCCKAGGTGGTAAGGGGAGGCAACAACATATTTGCCATGCTGATCCTCAACACTGGGGCCCCTCAGGGGTGCATGCTTAGTCCCCTCCTGTTCTCCCTGTTCACCCACAACTGCGTGGCTAGGCACGACTCCAACACCATCATTAAGTTTGCTGACGACACAACAGTGTGTCTACAACAGTGTCTACAGGAAAAGGCAGGCCGAACAGGCCCCCATTAACATTGATGGGAATGTAGTGGAGTGGGTCTAGAGGTTCAAGTTACTTGGTGTCCACATCACCAACAAACTATCATGGTCCAAACACGCCAAGACAGTCGTGAAGAGGGCACAACAACACCTTTTCCCCCTKAGGAGACTGAAAAAATTTGGCATGTGTCCCCAGCTGCACCATCGAGAGCATCTTGACCGGTTTCATCACCACCTGGTATGGCAACTGCTCGGCATCTGGGGCCAAGCTTCCTGCCATCCAGGACCTATATACTAGTCAGTGTCAGAGGAAAGCCCAAAATATTGTCAAAGACCCAAGTCATAGACTGTCCTCTCTGCTACCGCATGGCAAGCGGTACCGGAGCGGAAAGTCTAGGACCAAAAGGCCCCTTAACAGCTTCTACCACAAAGCTATCAGACTGCCGAACAATTAATCAAATGGCTATGTGGACGATTTACATTCACACACCCCCCCACCTCCATTTGTTTTTACACTGCTGCTACTCGCTGTTTATTATCTATGCATAGTACTTTACCCCTACCTAGAGTTTAAGTCAGAAGTTTACATACACCTTAGCCAAGTACATTTAAACTCAGTTTTTCACAATTTTGGACATTTAATCCTCGTAAAAATTCCCTGTCTTAGGTCAGTTAGGATCACCACTTTATTTTAAGAAAGTGAAATGTCAAAATAATAGTAGAGAGAATGATTTATTTCAGCTTTTATTTATTTCATCACATTCCCAGTGGGTCAGAAGTTTACATAGACTCAATTAGTATTTGGTAGCACTGCCTAAATTGTTGAACTTGGGTCAAACATTTCGGATAGCCTTCCACAAGCTTCCCACAATAAGTTTTGGCCCATTCCTCCTGACAGAGCTGGTGTAACTGAGTCAGGTTTGTAGGCCTCCTTGCT
>NC_036854.1:22964247-22996177 GCF_002910315.2 Salvelinus sp. IW2-2015 | reverse complement strand
AAGCACCCCCACAACATGATGCTGCCACCCACGTGCTTCTGGTTGGGATGGGCGTTCTTCGGCTGCAAGCTCACCCTTTTTCTCCAAACATAACAATGATCATTATGGCCAAACAGTTCTATTTTTGTTCCATCAGACCAGATGACATTTCTCCAAAAAGTACAATCTTTGTCCCATGTGCAGTTGCAAACCGTAGTCTGGGATTTTTATGGAGTTTTGGAGAAGTTGCTTCTTCCTTGCTGAGCGGCCTTTCAGGTTATGTCGATATAGGACTTGTTTTACTGTGGATATAGATACGTTTGTACCTGTTTCCTCTAGCATCTTCACAAGGTTCTGGGATTGATTTGCACTTTTCGCACCAAAGTACATTCATCTCTAGGAAACAGAACGCGTCTCCTTCCTGAGCAGTATGACAGTTGCGTGGTCCCATGGTGTTTATACTTGCGTACTATTGTTTGTACAGATGAACGTGGTACCTTCAGGCATTTGGAAATTGCTCCCAAGGATGAACCAGACTTGTGGAGGTCTACACATTTTTTTCTTAGGTCATGGCTGATTTCTTTTGATTTTCCCATGATGTCAAGCAAAGAGGCACTGAGTTTGAAGGTAGGCCTTGAAATACCTCCAAGGGGTACACCTCCAATTGACTCAAATGTCGTCATTTAGCCTATCAGAAGCTTCTGAAGCCATGACATAATTTTCTGGAATTTTCCAAGCTGTTAAAAGGCACAGTCAACTTCTGACCCACTGGAATTGTGATACAGTGAATTATAAGTGAAATAATCTGTCTGTAAACTATTGTTGGAAAAATTACTTGTCATGCACAAAGTAGATGTCCTAACCGACTTGCCAAAACCATAGTTTGTCAACAAGAAATTCGTGGAGTGGTTAAAAATGAGTTTTAAAGATTCCAACCTAATTGTATTTAAACTTCCGACTTCAACAGTACATGACGAAATTACCTCGACTAACTTGTATCCCCACACATTGACTCGGTACCAGTACCCCCTGTACATAGCCTCGTTATTGTTATTTTATTGTGTTACTTTTGATTTCAAAAATTTACTTGAGTTTATTTTGTACATTTTTCCTTAACTCTTTCTTGAACTGCATTGCTGGTTAAGGGCTTGTAAGTAAGCATTTCACTGTAACGTCTACACCTGTTGTATTCGGCACATTTGATTGGCCAGAGATAAAATGACTTCCAATCACATATCTACAGTAGCTTTGATTGGACTGATCATGTCAACATCATACTTTCAAAATCTTAGCTAGAATCATGAATCAAGTTGACAATCTACTTGCAAATCATTTTCAATCCTTGTCACGAAGAGAAATAATTAAGAGAAATTATAGGCAAAACGTATCGGTGCTCATCGGCCATTGGACAAACATTGCACAACAAGTTGGAAATTGCAAATTCAACAATGAGTGGTTTAAAGGAATCAGTGGCTAACTGCAAGCATTTCAAGCTGTCACTAGCCTGCTATTCAGTAGAGTGGGTGTGTGGTCCCAGTCTGGGTTTATGGGTTTCTTTTTCAAGCTTAAAGGATCAACATTCAACATTGGCCATGCTGTCAATACATAATGACTTCTGATGTGCACAAAACAACTGGGAACAGGAAAATCTCAGACTTTGGGTGGTTCAAGACAACTGGGAACTCGGGGAAAAAAACAAGCTCCGACTGGGGAAAATAAGTTTTAAACGGTCATCCAACTCAGAATTGCAAGTTGGGAACTCGGGCCTCTTTCTAAAGCTCTGACCTGAAGATCACTGACGTCATCATGATTCAACTTTTTRCCCCCCGAGTTCTCAGTTAACTTGAAAGCACCATAAATCCAGAGAATGCCAGACTTTGATGACAAAATGTGCTGCCTTCATGTTGAAGTGAGCACAGCACAACAAGGTGAATCSAACAATTTATTATATGTTGCTGCATAAATCATGTAATATGCCAGGGAAATATGTATACTGAAGCTAAGAAAGTAATACTAAGTGTATGTTGTGTAGTAAGCTGTTAGTAGCCCATGTGCCTCACCCTAATGATTTGGTCAATTTCCCCCTCATAATTTAGCCTACTGTTCAGACTTGGTGGTGCACATGTAGCCTATAGCCTGTTTTAGAGACATATAATAATTTAATATTGTAAGAGCTTTCCTTGTCTGCTTATATGCCCCCTTTATCATACGGTTCTGACTTGGTGTACAGGGAGAATAATGTAAGAACGGCCCATGTTCTGAATTCTGTTGCTGTACATTTCAAAAGTACTGAACAAATAGGTATATTGACTCCGTCCGTCCTAGCTCGCTCATTAATGTCTTAATCGAAAWGATGGATTGCCTCTTATCTGCTCATCGTCCCCTTATGTCATGGTTTGTACATCTCAATTGTCAATAGAAACCATATTTGTTTAAACAAGTCAGCCATTTCAGCTGTGTTTTTTTAAGGAAGTAAATGAGGCTGAATGAACTGTTTCTCTGCCAGAAAAGGCTCAGCTGATAGCCAAGTGTAGCTATTGCTTTTGGGACAGCTTAATAAGGATCCAACACTTTTTTTTTTTAAATTTTCGCCTTAAATGACATACCCAAATCTAACTGCCTGTAGCTTAGGACCTGCAAGAATATGCTGAACAATATTGATACCATTTGAAAGGAAACACTTTGAAGTTTGTGAAAATGTGAAATTAATGTAAGAAAATATAACACATTAGATCCGGTAAAATATACTTTTTTTGTACCATCATCTTTGAGCAAGAGAAAGGGAAATGAGAGAGACATGTTTTGTTCCACCCAGGCACAATTTAGATTTTGGTCAATAGATGGCAGCAGTGTATGTGCAAAGTTTTAGACTGATACAATGAACCATTGCATAACTGTTCAAAATGTTGTGTCAAGACTACCCAAATGTGCCTAATTGGTTTAATAATACATTTTCAAGTTCATAATTGTGCACTCTCCTCAAACAATAGCATGGTATTCTTTCACTGGAATAGCTAAGGTAAATTGGACAGTGAAATTAGATTAACAAGAATTTAAGACATATCTGATATGGGCAGAAAGCTATGTCCTGGGAAAATGTTTTGTTACAACCTCATGCTAATCACATTAACCTACGATAGCTCAACCGTCCTGCGGGGGACACACCGATCCGTAGAGGTTTTACTGTAGGCCCTAACAGTTTGTGGGCACTGTTTGTCACCGGATCAGTGGGACACTAGCGTCCCATTTCGAAAACTTCCGGTGAAATTGCAGTGCGCCAAATTCAAATTAAATTGCTATAAATATTAAACTTTCATGAAATCACAAGTGCAATACATCAAAATAAAGCTTAACTTGTTGTTAATCCAGCCGCCGTGTCAGATTTCAAAAAGGCTTTATGGCGAAAGCAAACTATGCGATTATCTGAGGACAGCGCATAGCACACAAATGCATAACAAATCATTTTCAACCAGGGAGTTGCAACACGAAAGTCAGAAATAGCGATATAATATATGCCTTACCTTCGAATACTTTTTCTGTTGGCACTCCAAAAGGTCCTAGTTACATTACAAATGGTTCTTTTGTTCGATAATGTCCTTCGTTATATCCATAAAAACTCTGGCGCATTTAGCTGGCGCGCTTCAGTCAATAATCGACTCAGTTTCCTTCCATCAAAATGCATACAAACTTTTCCAAACAAGTCAAACAACGTTTATAATCAAGCCTTAGGTATCCTAATACGCAAATAATTGATACAATTTAAGAAGGAGAATAGTATGAAAGAACGCGCTTTCCTCCACGCGCTTGGAAACACTTCAGCCAAGATGGGAGCCACCTAGAAAAACTATAATTTCTGGGTAATTTTTACAAAAACCAGCCTGAAACTCTTTCTAAAGACTGTTGACATCTAGGTGAAGCCCTAGGAACTGCAATTTGGGAGGACTTGGGCTTATAATTTTAGTACTAGCCATTGAAAACAGTGGTAAGGTGAAATCTTTTTTMGGGGGATGGTTTGTCCTCGGGGTTTCGCCTGCCATATCAGTTATGTTATACTCACAGACATAATTTTAACAGTTTTGGAAACTTTAGAGTGTTTTCTATCTAAATCCACCAATTATATGCATATCCTAGCTTCTGGGCCTGAGTGACAGGCAGTTTACTATGGGCATGCTTTTCATCCGGACGTGAAAATACCACCCCCTATCCCAAAGAAGTTGTTTAATGTATTGTTTAGTGTTGTGCTGTGTAGGGGCTTTGCTGGCATGCATCAAAAAACAGTGTTTTGCGGGGGGGGGGGGGGTGGGGGGGATTGCCCCATCAAGATTGACATGCTAAAATGGCCACTGGTTATATGAGTATGATTTGGTCATCTCCCTGTATAAAATATGATTTTCGAAATCTGCCTGAATGTTCTGTGTTGTGGAGGTGGCCCTTATAGATTTTTCTTGTCATTTATATCATAGATAATACAGTTGACATCTAAAACGTTAGATTTTGGCCTTTATTACTGTTAGTATGTGAAGTAGTAATAGGAAACAGTAACTCCAACACATGGTGTCCTGTACAAACCCATGTCACGGTCAGTACCTGCTCTGCCCTCTGCTAAATCAGTAATCACTGTCTTTTGAAAACATGCACGTCTTTTCTTTTTCATAAAGTTTCTGTATTGCAGTCTGATTATTACGACATTTTCTTTCTCCTCTATCCTGCAAACCTGCAGTTTGTGTAGCTTATTTGTCCTGTTTGACTGTGTGTCCTAAACTGTGTGTTAGGTCAGATTAACGAATGGTAGCCCCGCTCCCAAGCTGAATACCAGCATTAACCAGAGGACAATGGGATTGTGGGACTAAGCCCTTTTACAACCTGTCTGCTGGCTGGTTGATGTCATCCTCTGACTCTGGCGCTTACCACCACCACCACAACTGTCACCCCCTGGCTATCAAAACGCCATCAGGATATGACAGGAATCACTCTCTACCACCACCACCACAACTGTCCACCCCCTGGCTATCAAAACGCCATCAGGATATGACAGGAATCACTCTCTACCACACCACCACAACTGTCACCCCCTGGCTATCAAAACGGCCATCAGGATATGACAGGAATCACTCTCTACCACCACCACCACAACTGTCACCCCTGGCTATCAAAACGCCATCAGGATATGACAGGAATCACTCTCTACCACCACCACCACAACTGTCACCCCCTGGCTATCAAAACGCCATCAGGATATGACAGGAATCACTCTCTACCACCACCACCACAACTGTCACCCCCTGGCTATCAAACGCCATCAGGATATGACAGGGATCACTCTCTACCACCACCACCACAACTGTCACCCCCTGGCTATCAAAACGCCATCAGGATATGACAGGAATCACTCTCTACCACCACCACCACAACTGTCACCCCCTGGCTATCAAAACGCCATCAGGATATGACAGGAATCACTCTCTCACCACCACCACAACTGTTCACCCCCTGGCTATCAAAACGCCATCAGGATATGACAGGAATCACTCTCTACCACCACCACCACAACTGTCACCCCCTGGCTATCAAAACGCCACCAGGATATGACAGGAATCACTCTCTACCACCACCACCAGCCGACCTGTGACTCTTTTTTTCTCTTTCCTCTACAGTCACTCAATCTCTCCCTCTCTCTCTCTCCGACCCCCTCTCTCCCTGGTCTCTCTCTGTTTCTCCCACCCATTTCATTCTCTCTTTCCTTCTTTCTCTTTTTCCATCCCCTTCTCTCTTGCTCTCTTTGAAAAACCCTGTCCCATCAGTTTTATAACACACAGATGCKGAATCTTAATTTGAGCCAGTTTGCTACAGCAGGAAAATAATTGTGAATTATTATGTGGATTATAATTAATGGACATGTTTGCAGGGGCATATAACATTTTTGTTAGGGCAAATCAAGTCTGACAGTGGAAATTACAAACTTTWGATTTATTTTTTAAACCTTGAATACACTACAAGTTTGCATTTCCTGCAGTACAGGAAAATTCTCACCAACAAAAGGGTTTGTAATTTTTTTTTTTTTAAAGATAAATAAAAGAGGGAGAATAGAAAGAGAKTGGAATGACATCATGTTGTTTAGAATGACGTCATGTTGTTTAGAATCAGCCTCCTGTGTGCAATAGCAGAGAGTACAGTCTATGACTAGGGTGGCTGGAGTCTTTGACAATTTTTAGGGCCTTCCTCTGACACTGCCTGGTATAGAGGTCCTGGATGGCAGGAAGCTTGGCCCCAGTGATGTACTGGGCCGTACTGGGCCGTACGCACTACCCTTTGTAGTGCCTTGCGGTCGGAGGCTGAGCAGTTGCCATGCCAAGCAGTGATGCAACCCTTCAGGATGCCCATGATGGTGCAGCTGTAGAACATTTTGAGGATTTGAGGACCCATGTCAAATCTTTTCAATCTCCTGAGGGGAAATAGGTTTTGTCGTGCTCTCTTCACAACTGTTGGTGTGCTTGGACCATGTTAGTTTGTTGGTGATGTGGATGCCAAGGAACTTGAAGCTCTCAACCTGCTCAACTACAGCCCAGTCGATGAGAATGGGGGCCTGCTCGGACCTCCTTCTCCTGTAGTCCKCAATCATCTCCTTTGGCTTGATCACGTTGAGGGAGAGGTTGTTGTCCTTGCACCACACGGTCAGGTCTCTGACCTCCTCTCTATAGGCTGTCTCATCGTTGTCTGTGATTAGGCCTACCACTGTTGTGTCATCGGCAAACTTAATGATGGTGTTGGAGTCGTGCCTGGCCGTGCAGTCGTGAGTGAACAGGGAGTACAGTTGGGGACCCAGCACGCACCCCTGAGGGGTCCCCCGCGTTGAGGATCAGTGTGGCGGATGTGTTGTTACCTACCCTTACCAGCTGGGAGCGGCCCGTCAGGAAGTCCAGGATCCAGTTGCAGAGGGAAGTGTTTAGTCCCATGGTCCTTAGCTTAATGATGAGCTTTGAGGGCACTATGGTATTGAACGCTGAGCTGTAGTCAATGAACAGTGAACAATGAACATAGGTGTTTCTTTTGTCCAGGTGTGAAAGGGCAGTGTGGAGTGCAATAGAGATTGCATCATCTGTGGATCTGTTGGGGCGGTATGCAAATTGGAGTGGGTCTGGGGTTTCTAGGATAATGGTGTTGATGTGAGCCATGACCAGCCTTTCAAAGCACTTCATGGCTACAGCCATGAGTGCTACGGGTCAGTAGTCATTTAGGCAGGTTACCTTAGTGTTTTGGGGTACTGCTTGAAACATGTTGGTATTACAGACTCAGACAGGGAGAGGTTGAAAATGTCAGTGAAGACACTTGCCAGTTGGTCAGCGCATGCTCGGAGTACACGTCCTGGTACTCCGTCTGGCCCTGTGGCCTTGTGAATGTCACATCGGCTGCGGAGAGCGTGATCACACAGTCATCCGGAACAGCTGATGCTCTCATGCATGTTTCAGTGTTGCTTGCCTCGAAGCGAACATAGAAGTAATTTAGCTTGTCTGGTAGGCTCGTGTCACTGGGCAGCTCTCGGCTGTGCTTCCCTTTGCAGTCTGTAATAGTTTGCAAGCCCTGCCACATCCGACGAGCATCAGAGCTGGTGTAGTACGATTCGATCTTAGTCCTGTATTGACACTTTGCCTGTTTAATGGTTCCGGGTTATTGTCCCGCTCCTTGAAAGTGGCAGCTCTAACCTTTAGCTCAGTGCGGATGTTTCCTGTAATCCATGGCTTCTGGTTGGGGTATGTACGTACAGTCACTGTGGGGATGACATCATCGATTCACTTATTGATGAAGCCAGTGACTGATGTGGTGTACTCCTCAATGCCATCGGAAGAATCCCGGAACATATTCCAGTCTGTGCTAGCAAAACAGTCCTGTAGCTTAGCATCTGCTTCATCTGACAACTTTTTTTAAATTGACTGAGTCACTGGTGCTTCCTGCTTTAATTTTTGCTTGTAAGCAGGAATCAGGAGGTTAAAATTATGGTCAGATTTGCCAAATCGAGGAAGAGCTTTGTACACGTCTCTGTGTGTAAAGGTGGTCTAGAGTTTTTTTTACCCCTCTGGTTGCACACTGATAGAAATGAGGTAAAACGGATTTAAGATTCCCTGCATTACAGTTTCCTCCCACTAGGAGTGCCGCCTCTGGATGAATGTTTTCCTGTTTGCTTATGYCTTACAGTTCATTGTGTGCAGTCTTAGTGCCATCATCGGTCTGTGGTGGTATGTAGACAGCTACAAAAAATACAGATGAAAACTCTCTAGGTAGATAGTGTGGTCTACAGCTTATCATGAGATACTCTACCTCAGGCGACCAAAACCTTGAGACTTCCTTAGATACAAGCTGTTGTTTACAAATATACATAGACCGCCACCCCTTGTCTTACTAGAGGCTGCTGTTCTATCCTGCCGACACAGTGTATAACCCACC
Source organism: Salvelinus sp. IW2-2015 (assembly GCF_002910315.2). Lineage (NCBI taxonomy): Eukaryota > Metazoa > Chordata > Actinopteri > Salmoniformes > Salmonidae > Salvelinus > Salvelinus sp. IW2-2015. Next base: position 22,987,759 of record NC_036854.1, on the reverse strand, counting down.
AGTTGTATGTTATTCAACAGAATAAGCTGATTAAACAGCATGATCATGACACAGGTGCACCTTGTGCTGGGGACAATTAAATGTCCATTGTCACACAACACAATGCCAGAGATTTTCTTCCATTTGGTGCCTTCTGAACACGATCCTGTTTTGCTGTAGAGGAGGTAAGCTAACAGCTGCTAGGCTAATGCTAAAAGGGGCTAAGCCCCGCTGGTCCCCTGGAGAGATGGAGTAAGAAGGCCCCTGGCTTCATCTCAGGCCTGCAGTAGGTGACCCCCTGTCCTAGAAACAGTTGCTGTTTTTACGTGATTAGCAATAGCGACGGCAGCGCAAGGAGAGAGTCATTGTTATTTATACTGTGCAGAGTTACAATGCTGCTGAAGAGCCAATATCCCCATGTGTTTGTTTCAGACTCCATCACAGAGGTTTGAGGGGGGGGAATGGGGATTACAATTTGTTTGGTCTGTATGTCGGTTGTGGTGTTTGTCGTACTGGTTTGAACTAAAAGTAAATACTAACATCTAATTTATGTTAAATGTTGCTTTTGTATTGGTAGGGATGAGTATTAAGTATTGAAGTACCACATGTAATATAATTAAGCAATAAGGCCCGAGTAGGTGTGATATATGGCCAATATACCACAGCTAAGGTCTGTTCTTAGGTACGACGCAACGCGGATACAAGCCTTAGCCGTGGTATGTTGGCCATAAACCACAAATCCCAGAGGTGCCTTACTGCTATTATAAACTGGTTAGCAATGTAATTAGAGCAGTAAAAATATATTTTTTGTCATACCCGTGGTATACGATCTGATATACCATCAGCATTCAGGGCTTGAACCACCCGGATTTATAAGTACTGTTAATGCACTCATGTGTAAGACATGCTTCCATTCTAGGATCAGGTTACCATTAACATGATGTTTCCAATGTAGGCCGAATGAAAGTATTTGCTATTCTTAAGATTGTTATCTTGTATTTCAATGGGGCATGAGCTAAAACAATATTGCACACCCAGATGTCATGTTATATACAGTATCAGTCCCTATATCAAGAGTGCATTTTCAGGCCGTTACATCATGGGCTTCATGCAAGCATGTGAAAGTGTTTGTGTGTGCGAGAGAGGGAGAGTGAAAGTGTTTTTTGAATGTTATTATTATTAACCAAACAATATTTAGCAGTTGCTAAGTGACTGTGAGGATGATTCACCCCCACTTCGGGCTAAAGGACATGCCAGCTTGAATGAATAATACTGAGCAGACCACGCCAACTCATTGAAAATAGGGTTGTTATGAATACGGTGATGGAGCTGCTTGGCTAAATGTAAATCATGCCTTTTCTCTTAAGACTGTCGCAGATGTTGGCCTCTGCTCAGAGATAGCGTGACAGCTCTGGGGAGACATTTTATCCTTCAACAATACCAAATTATTCATTACAGTTGTTGAAAAGGCTCAGCCACAATTCTGGGAGCTGCCAATACCACCTTTTCTGTTATCATTGGTGGTGATCTGATACAGCTTGGCAGTTATGGCTCATGATTGATTGAGCCTTGATGTAAGGCCTTACAAAATTCTGTACATCCTAGTTTCATACAATGAAGGCCACAGCCAAAGTGCTAATGAAAAAGCCATGTCAAAACAGTTAGGTAGGATCAGATCTTTCTACAGTCAAATTAGGGGAAGAGAGAGTCCGTGTGAATTAAGGATGTTTTTATAAAATAATTAAACCTATTAATTAAGGCTATAAAATATCTGACGTTGAAATATAATGAGGACCTTGTTTGATTGTCTGTAATCATTCAATTTCTCATATACGTAGATTTTGAAATGGATTTGAACCTACGGTAAAATGGATAATTACCTTCATCAAGTTTCAGCAGGTTAGTTCCTTTTTTAGCCGACACCCCTCCTCCCAACCACTCTCTTTCCAATAGTGCTGTGCTATGTAAATTGAGTTTAATCGGATGAATGTGCAGAGAGTTATGGGGCCATAGGTCAACAGACTGTTGAATCCTTGGCACTGTCTCTCTCTCTCCCATCACTAGACATGTTGCTTTTCAAGCTGTCGAGCCTGCAGTATGCCCATCTGTGACATTTTCTCCAAAAACCCAAAAGCTGCAGAATCTTTAAAATCTTTAAAATCCTCAACCTCGCAGAGGAAATGTTATAAGTTGGTGTTTCATGGGCAGATGGGGGGGGGGGGGGGAACATGTATAAAACATTTCTTAACTGATTTCGGCTTTAAATACATCTCACGTAACACCAGCCACTTTACCCCTGATTGTATGCATACAACTACCTCATCTATCACTATCGTTATTGATATTGTTCATGTACATACTCTATATTATTTTATTTAAATTGACACTATCTATTTCTGATATTGCTACTATGCAAGTAACCATTTGGCTGTACCGCTTACACCTTCTGTAGAGACCCATCTACTTAGCAAGAATTAGCAAATTTTTTATATATAAAATGAATATTGATATGTGTGGTTGTAACATGATTTTGTGACATACCACAACAATATCATGTGACCGTATCAAGTGTCCAATACATAAATATATGCCGCATGCATCTGTTTATGTACTGTACATGTGCACCTCACTCAAGTTTCAAGTTCAGGTTGCATGGCCTTAACTTATGTATGGAATATTGTGATACTGTGATAAGTGCATGTGTAACAGTATATAAAGTATGCTAATGTACTGGTGTGAAGACATTTGGGCAGTGGTGTAAAGTACTTCAGTAAAAATACTTTAGAGTTATACTTAAGTATTTTTTGGAGTTAACTGTACATTACTTTACTATTTATATTTTTGGCAACTTTTACTTCACTACATTCTGAAAGAAAATAATGTACTTTTTACTCCATACATTTTCCCTGACACCCAAAAGTACTCGTTACAATTCAAACATTTATCAAGAGCAACCTTTCAGTTACTGGCCCAGCACTCTAACCACTAGGCTACCTGCCACCCCTGCCCTCAACCTATATTCATGTACTGTATATCCTCTTTATGTTTGTTGCTAGACAAGTATATGTGACTCACCACCTGGATTCGGTCTTAAGTAGCAAAATTTGAAAAAAATCTCTCCTTTGTCTACACCCATTCAGCATTGTTCACACCCTCTTAAACCAGCCCCACCCACCTACCACTTTTAGTCTTAATCTTTACTACACTACTCACTCTTTAGCATATGACCTCACATGTGAATCCTTAAAGATATGGGTGGTGCTGGCTTAAGAGTGTGTGAACAATGCCGAATAGGTGTAAACAAAGGAGAGCTCTCCAGTAGGTACCAAAACATTCAAAGGCCCTTTTCTCAAAAGTGAGTTTACAAGTATATCAACTTTCAAAGCAGAATTACTTTCCCATTGTTCCTCAAAAATGCAGTATATGATATACCATTTGTAGCTCTGAGTCTCCACCTTTTACCAATGTAAAAAAAAATTTTTTTTGCTACATAAGACCGAATCCAGGTGGTGAGTCACATATACTTTTCTAGGCGAACATAAAGCGGATATACAGTACACAAATATAGGTTGAGGGCAGGTTACTTTTAAAAAAGCAATGTAAGAAAACCTGTTTCTCGGGTTAACTAGGACAACCTATTTCCTAGGCTACAAGAGGTTAAGTTGTGACAGCGCTTGGGCTGGTCTTTAAGTGAACACAGGAAGTGGTTGAGCTTCTTCCTGTGCTTCAGAACCAGCAAATACCACACTGTGAACTAGCTGTCAGATTTTCCAAATACAGAGCGAGAAACACGTACAACCCCACGTCGCCCTGTTTAGCATCAAAGTTTTGACATGATCCGGTATCATGTGTGTCATCGGTCAATGAAGGAAACCTGTGAGTTCATTTTATCATGTGTTCCAAGCCTTGACATTAAGAAAGCTCCCATTAAAGTAAAACAGACTGAACTCTGCAGCCAAAGATGATTTGGGCCTGAGAAATTGAAGATACAAGATACAGGAACATTCTTTTCCCAATGGGGACCTTATGACCTCATATGGCACATGGGCATTTCTCTAGTGCTGCTGTGTCAAATCATGAATAATTTATGTTGTGGACACATGAAGATTGGTAAATAGATGTTCACTTAAATATAAATACAATAACGTGAGTAGTCCTAAAAGCTAATGAACATGAATTTGCAAGTTCCCTTCCCAAAGATACTGTATACTGTATGCCATAGCACGACTGTAAAAAAACAACAAGCCTCCATTTAGATATCTCCATTGTAAATAAAAAATTCCTGTAATGTAAGTATTATTATTTATGGTAACCAAGGTACATTTTGTTCTACAACAGTTTACAGTGCAAGTCAAACTTTGGACTGAAAAGTGGGGTGAAATTTTCCAGATAAACTAGTTGAACAACTAAATGAAGAAAAAAAATGCATGTTAACATATCAAGGACTTTCCCACAATTAATTTACATGTGTGTACATAAAAGTATGGTCATAAAAATAGATGGGAATGCTACTCTCTTTTGTTTCAAACAACACATCTGAAGAGTAGGCTTCCAAACTGAAAATGAAATACCATGAATGTGTCTGATTTATGCAATCCTGGTTTAAATGTAATTTTTCAACATTACATTAGGTAATGTGACTAMTTTGACATGTTTTTTTTACAAACAGAACAGAGGCTGCATACTGAATGAAATTCTACAATAAAATGCACTGGCAATAAATAATTTTGCGATCTTTCAATGTCTGGTTAATAAATCACAGGACTGTGGTTCATCATGAAAAGTGACAAGATGCAAAACGCTACACACAAAACATGAGGGTTCCTCAAGGGTTCTTTGGGAAGGGTGGTGGTTCTATGTGGAACCATACTGACCCAAATTACCCTTTGAGCCTTTAAATGGTTCTTTGAAGTTCAAAAAATGTTTTTTTCCCAGAATATTTTGGGGTGTGGTTTGTGCACAGCTCTTTTTGTGCAACCATGAGTGAGTGTCATTTCAGTTTATCTAATCTGTTGTGTTATGCTATTTCATGTTATATACTGTATGACTACGGCCAGTGATGGTGTTTTGTGAAAGACTCACATATGGCCTTCTGTCAATTGAGAACGGTTGACTAAGTCAGTAGTTCTAAATTGTCACGTATACTCCCTCTCCGGCGCTCTAGGTCACCAGGCTGCTCATTACGCACACCTGTCACCATCGTTACCGCGCCAGTGCCTTATCAGACTCAGACAGACTTCATCACCTTCCTGATTACCTTCCCAATATCTGTCACTCCCTTTGGTTCCTTCCCCAGGCGTTATTGTTTCTGTTCATGTCTGTACACTACCAGTGTTTCTTGTTTTGGTCTATGTTCATTTATTTACTAAATACACTCACTGAACTTGCTTTTTTGTTACATCAATTCTCTCCTCAGGGGCCCCTAGCTGTCCCAGAGCTAGCACACCTGATTCAACTTGTTAATAAACACAATAATAAAACCTATTGAAATTGTAAACTATAGTATGGCCATTAAACCAGCATAAAAAAAACCTGTATGGTTATTCAAAAAACCTTTGAGATTGAGCAAGGTTATTTATATGGCTTCTAATGGTTGCAATTTCCATTTTAAAATGTCAGACTTCATTTTCCCTAATGAAAAATGCATTAACTCCTCCAAAACATGCATATTAATTATAATCCACATAATGATTTACATTTTCTGTTGCTGCAGGATTATTTTCCTGCTGTAGCAAACTGGCTCAAATTAAGATCCTATATTTGTAGTCCTAAAAAGGGTTGTATCCATAGCAGAACCCTTTTTTGGTGGTGTATATAACCTTTTTAATGGTTATTTATAGAACCTTAGGATAGGGTTCTTTATAACACCATACAGGTTCCATTTAGAACCTTATGAGCATGGTTCTTTATAGAACCTTCAAAAAAGGTTCCATATAACAACAAAAAGGGATCCGCTATGGTTACACGCCAAATAAACCTTATTTGGCACTATATAGAACTATTTTAGAGTGTCGGTTGCATAGCATTCATGCAGTTTCTCTAAGCTATTTCTAGGTTTGACAAACATAGAATCTATGCGCATGAAGCTAAACCATTCTATAGGACAAACTAGCCTTTCAAAATACCTCACTAACATCAGTGTGACATAATCCTCCAACCAACGTTGACCTGTACTTTTATTTCACGTTTTGTAACCAGACAAACCGGCTCAGTTTGCAAAAAGCACATCAGCCACGCTGTCAGTGTTAGCATGGGTCTCACTGGGGAAAGCTGATGAATCTGCTATGCGGAGTCATTTGTTGTGTATTTTTCAGAAATCCCAGAGTACAACCGTGTTGTGTATTTTGGAAGAGGCTTTTGAATATAACAAAATCACTTTATTTTTTACTAGAGGAAACAGTTGTGGCTTTCACTAGCTCCTGACAAGTAGGCTGCATAGCCTTTGCTGTCCTGATTGGTGCACACTACATACTGTTATCCTACCACAGAAAACAATAGGAGAACATCATCAAGAATTGGTCTGGTGATATTATTTTGGTTACTATTGGAAAATGTGACTAAGATGAATATTGATTCATGGTTGGTGATTAATTGTTATGTTTATTCAACCTGGGACAATTACTGTAAGTGCTTTTCATGAACATGAAAGGGGAATTTCACACTGGCTCTGTCACAGCATATGGTCATTATTATATTGACAACATTACATTTTTGTCATAAACATCAACATTATCCAAACCACAAGCTAGAAAGAGCGCATTTTCATTTTACCGGTAGAATCTGGAAGTTTTGAATTCCTGTGTATTCGTCTGCTCATAGTGAACCACAGTCCACCCTTACAAAAAAAGATTGCAGTCAGAGTGCAGTATAACTGCAATTAGAGTGCAGTATAACAGCAGTATGCTGCAAATACTGCATCCAAATTGACAAAAAAAAATTTACTGCAGTGTTTTTGCAGTGCAAATGCAGTTAGAGTACAGTATAACTGCAGTTACTGCACTTTTACTTCAGTTTCAAAACAGCAATGTTTTTTTTATGAGGGCAGCATTCATAGTGAATGCAGATAGCACCCTGATAGGTAGATGGGGCGTGCCCACAAACTTGGTTCATGACGTTGTTAACAACACAGAAATCTCAGAACTTCTCCAGGCACATTTTTTTTTATACATTTTTTTTTTAACTACCGTTTGTCATCATGCCCGCGTGGTGTTCTGTCTGGCTGTCCTAATTACAACCAAGCACTAAAAAGTGTTATCTTTCACCTTTCTACCTACCAGAGATTTATCCAGATGCTGCCAGTGGTTTGCGGATATGAAGAATGATGCTTACGGTGACCAAAGATTATCAGAGTGATTTTCAGGCTGAACGGATGGGGAATCCATTTAGACGATAGCTGAGAAGTGATGCGATTCCATCGTTTTCTCCCTTCACTACAAAATGAAAGATTCTCAATCGAGGTAGCGTAACGTTAGCTGGACTAGTTAAATTAGCTGCGTTAGCTAACATTACAGTCTTGTATTGAACTCTGAAAGCCATCAGCAAAATCATATTGCTAGCTCTCTTTTGGATACACACTGTCAATCAATTTCGCCAATGCCATGGTAGTCACTGCTAGACTGGTAGCTACCTTCAGCAGAGTAAGCATGTTTGTTTGTCTGTTTGTCCTATCTTGGACTAATGTTAGCTAACGTAAGCTAGCTAATGTTAACAAATAAGAGTAACTCAATCTGGTAGCCATCTATTCCACCCTTGTCTGGAAAACACTAGAATTGTCTATATAGCTAAGTATTTGTTATAATAAATGAGCATTTTCTAAATTCAAACTGAAACCCTGCAACTGGACATAACATTTTTCTGAGACTCCTGTTTCCACAAATCGAGGACGAAGACAGCATCAAAAATGCTGTGCTACACCAAACAGTACCTATCCTGTAACTCCCAGTAATGGTTACCAAACATATTTGGTTAAATCACATTGTCTGGTGTATCAATTTGTAGCTAAGAGAACTGATGATCAGCAGATGATGGGAGAGGTGGTCATGATAAAATTGCCATTCCAAAGAAACATACAGTAAGTTCAGAGAACAAATGTATAGCTGTGGGAGGTGTGTTGTCATGATCAAACTGCCATTCAGCTCCTCTTGAGTCATCTTCTGCTTGAAATCCAGCATAATGTCCAATCCATAGAGATTGGATAAGGTTCACAGGAGTCCGTTCTACAGTGACATGCGCAGGCAAAGGAATTATTTCTCTCTCTGAGAATCCACTCTAGAAAGAAGCCCAGGCACCACACAGTATTGCCTGTAAGACAAAAAAAGATAATAAATGATACTCCATTGCACAGCTTAAACAACAGTTGAACTGTGCCATCATAACACTATTAGGGTAGACTAGTTGAACATGCATACATGTGCATAGGCACAGAGATTACATTTAGAACAATATCTAGCCTAATAGAAATAAATGTGGCATAGCCTTCAACCTTTGCACAGTGACCAGACAGTACAAATGTACCTAGGTAAGTAGGTAGGCAGACAGTATCTATCTACAGCCATGTCTAACGGGCATGCTTAGGCAAATATTTTTTATAGTAAAACCAGCTTATCATTTTTAGAGATGTACAACATTTAAATTGTTGTATTATTTTTTCTCCTCACTGTTAGCTAGTAAACTTAAGTAGCAAGCTTGCTGGATAGCCTATAATTGTTATTCATATCGGTTTGGAATCCTATCTTGCGTCATGCCTATAATTTTGTGATTTTGAAATGCATCCATGGTCATTGTCAATTATGTTACATAGCTAGCTAGTAAAACTATGTACAGTTGCTGATGTTACATGTGTGATGAAATGGGTTGAGGAATCAGGCGCAGGGAGCAGAGAACAAGCCTGCACAACAGCCGGCGGGCATTACCAGCTTAAATAGCCCAAATCAAAACCAACCTAGAAACAGGTGAAACCAATAAGACCAAACCAACTGAAAAGGGAAAAGGGGATCGGTGGCAGCTAGTAGACCGGTGACGGCGACCGTCGAGTGCCGCCCGAACAGGAAGAGGAACCGCCTTCGGTGGGATTCGTGAAAACATGTTTGCTAAAAAGTTACATAAGGGAGGCCTGGTGCATAGTAATAAGTTAGCAGGTGCCAGGCTAACTAGCTAGCCAACTCCAGTCATGTGCTAACATTTGCTGATAAACCTAGCTTTAGATAGCTGGTTGTAACGTTATCGCCTGCTGTTAAGTAGCCATATCTACGACTAAAAAGAGAAGAGGTTTTCGAATCGAGATACAATAGATCTCTCATGGTAAAACCACTCCTATTTTATGTCATGGATATGACTACCTGTATTGTTTAGCTAACTTAGCTAGCTAGCTACCTAAGTTAGCAAACTGGGAAAAAACATGATGTCCCCCCACTGTACCACAAAAGTATGTTAGTCAGTAATACACTATGGGTTTCAGTAGATAAACTAAAGATATCTAGATTGCTTGCAGGAAAAATAACTTACTAGCCACCGTATTTGTCATCTGCCCTCTTGGTGCTGGAACTGGCTGTTGCTGAGCCTATAGCAAAATCCAACTCCTTGTTTCGAATCCTACTCGCTATATTCCGGTTGAAACATGTATGTCACCATGTAGCTAAAAAAAAAGCTCCATCTTCGAATTCGTGTTGATMAGAGGAATCACTTGAAGCCATTGTGCTCTGGTCAGTTATTTCCGTTTTGCCAAATGGATTGTGTCCGCCTACCTTTCAAAAAAGTCTGCCTTTGGGACAGAACGGGGCCAGAGTACGAAGCACCGCCCATACGAGTTGTAGTCATTCAGATACGGGAAAAATTGTGTCCGCTTGTATAATTAGCAATGATTAGCAATGCTGATAGGAACATCGCTGAAAGATGTCCAAAGGCTCTATCGAATAAGGACAACCATATCTACATGCACAAAACTTATAGTGCGATCAGCATCATATAGAGCCTTTGCAAAATTCCAAAAAGCAGGACTACATTTATTTTCAGCCCCCCCCATAAATACACCAGAGGCCGTGATACGGTGTATCACTCAGCGTGCAAAACCCAGACCTGCCTTACTCCTGGGCAATTATTATGAAACACATCTCACTGTCCTAGAAATGCCTCAGACATGATGAAAACAATCCCAGATTGCCCCTGGGTGAAATTCCCCTTTAACAGTGACACATATTCATAACAACACAACCCGGTTGTGATCACACCACCATCACCAACTGCCGATGCTTTTTCAACATTGACTATTAGTATTCATTTGAATCTTATGTAAATCTGAACGTGTTGTATTTCCTGTATCTACACCTGCATCCATTTTTAGCACATTCAGCAAAAACAATAACACCAGGAGTAGGTTACTGCCTTTACATTTTTAGCATAATGTCAGGTGAAATAGTTTATGGGATCAACATAACAAAACGTAACATAACATAACAAAACAGCAACAACACCAATCACACTCTCTATCAAACTATGATACCATACACTTAATTGTGGACATTGATACGATTATACTAGGGTCTTGCGGGTTGAACGATTATTCATGGCCAGGTCTCAGATAATTCAATTTGGATGGGGCTTTGATCAGCTCCAGCCACACATTTATAAATACCCCCTCTGTGCAGCTGCTAAGAATAGAAGCAATAATAAATGTCCTGCATTGTTCAAGGCTGCCAACGGGTATAAATAGAGAGTCTCGGTGAGACCCTCTCCCCACGACATGTGTCCTGTCATATGGGAGCATGTGCTCAACGGGCCACTTAATTACCCCAACAACAATATTACCTCACATTTTTTACAGGCTTCAGGGGTAACTTTTGTTTGTGTGTGTAAACAAGCAGCACTATAACCCTATTTTCTTGGACAGGTTTTCAAAGTCTTTGCGTCATTGACCTGCTATCCCTTGTCAGAATTGACTGGATGGGATGGGCAACCAACTTTGTGTAGTTAAGCAAAACTAACTTTAAAAAGTTGTATTTTGACTTTTATCTTTTGACCATCATTCTTTCTCTCACACAGCAACTCCACTCCCACTTGTCTCCAATTCCACATACCAACTGACAGCTTCCCTCAGCCCATCCCATCTATCTCTGCTGGCCACCCAATTTGTGTTTCTACGCAACACATATCTTTCAACTATGCTATGATGTTTAACGTACAATTTCAATCTATCTAATCGAATAGAATCTACAGATTGCGTGTTGAAGATAAATACTTTTACTAAGAGTATTAGTATATTAGTAATTGACTGACCCGGTCTCTCCAGATCTCCTAACAGTACTATTTCTAGGGTAAATTTTAGATCAATGTTATGCATTTTCAGCCATTCCTGAACCTGAGACCAGAAACAGGCTACCTGAGGGCAATACCAAAATAAATGGTCTATTGATTCTGTATCCTCACAACAAAATCTGCAGAGCTTCGATGGTTTTATGCCCCAAATATTCAACATTTTGTTGGTGGCAAGAATTAGATATAATAATTTTAGCTGAAAAGCACGAAGTCTTGAATTTTGCATTGTTTAATATATCGACTCATACCATACCATGGAATCGGTACATCAAAAATCTCTTCCTGTCACGTTCCTGACCTGTTTTCTGTTGTTTTGTATGTGTGTGATGGTCAGGGCGTGAGTTTTGGGTGGGCAGTCTATGTTTGCTGTTTCTATGTTGGTTTTGGGTTGCCTGGTATGGCTCTTAATTAGAGGCAGGTGTTTTGCGTTTTCCTCTAATTGAGAGTCATATTAAGGTAGGTTGTTCTCACTGTTTGTTTGTGGGTGATTGTCTCCTGTGTCCTTGTCYGTGTACCACACGGGACTGTAGCGTTTGTTCGGTTTTTGTGTAGTCTGTTTTCCCTGTCCGTGCGTTCTTCGTGTTTTATGTAAGTACTCTCGTTCAGGTCTGTCTTCTTCGTTTTGTTGTTTTGTAAAATATTCAAGTATTCTTCGTGTGTTTAGTTTTGTCTTGTAAATAAAGTTTCATGATGTATTCAAAACCTGCTGCACGTTGGTCAAATCCATGCTACTCCTCTTCTGATGAGGAGAAGGAGGAAGCGCGTTACACTTCCCAACTATTTTGCAATCTGTATGGCAGTTGTCAACATCCTGGTCCTCAAYAGAAACTGGTATTCTTTCCTATTTATGCTATTTTTATTCCTCTGCCAGTTTTGATCCTTTATATTGGGCAGACAGACCAGTTCCCTACCTCCTCCCGCTGCCACCCGCCTCCTCCATTTTTGGGGCAATGCTGTAATCAATTGGCTGTACTCTTGGATTGAGCAGACCTTCCCATACAATTCTGATAACTCCATGAAGGACATAACAATATAATTTAAGAACAAAATACCCTTTTCAAACATCTTTCCCATAACTACAGGTATTTTATCAACCTGCATTTTGAGTTCAGCCATAATATTTTTTGCAATATTTGTTCTATCTTTTCAGGGGGATGAAATTAAAATTGTAGCCAGCTCTGAAATGCTTGTTTGAAAAAGACAGATTCTTTGAAAAAAGGCAAAAATTCAATTTTTAAACAATGGATGAACTTTTCTTATTAATCTACTTGAGAACCATTTAGGGTTCAAAGACAACTTTTGAATGAGTGAAGCTTTTAGAGAGAGGTTTAGTGCTTTTATATTTAATAATCTCAACCCACCCAGTTCATATTCATTATATAGATAGGCACGTTTTATTTTGTKTGGTTTAGCGTCCCAGATAAAGCGAAATATTTTTTGCTCATATGATTTGAAAAACAAATCATCAGGAGTAGGCAGCGCCATAAGTAAGTGAGTAAACTGAGATATGACTAAGGAGTTAATCAGGGCAATTTTTCCATAAATAGACAGCTATTTACCTCTCCATGGTTGCAGGATCTTGTCTATTTTTACAAGTCTTCTATTGAAATTCATTGTGGAGAGCTTATTTATATATTTTGTGATATGAATACCGAGTATGTCTACTTCACCATCAGCCCATTTTATAGGTAAGCTGCAGGGTAATGTTGTATTTTTTAAGGATCCAATACGTAATATTGTACACTTATCATAATTAGGTTTTAGTCCAGAGAGTACAGAAAAGTTATCTAGATCTTTTATGAGACATTGCAGGGATCTAGCTTGCGGCCTTAACATAAAACTTGAGTCATCGGCATACATGGATACCTTTTGTTTTCAAGCCTTGGATTTCTAATCCTCTAATGTTGTTATTGGATCTGATTTTAATAGCTAGCATTTCCATGGCCATAACGAATAGATATGGTGACAGCGGACACACTAGTTTAACTCCTCTTGGCAATTCAAAACTCTCTGAGAAGTAGCCGTTATTTACTATTTTACACCTGGGGTTGCTATACATTCTTTTTATCCATTTTATAAGAGAATTACCGAAATAGAAAAAATCCAGGCATTTATAAATAAAATCCAGTCTTACTTTATCAAATGCCTTTTCAAAATCTGCTATAAATACCATTCCTGGCTTCTTATATGTTTCATGATGTTCTATTATTTCTAGTAGTTGTCGTATATTATCTCCAATGTATCGTCTAGGTAAAAAACCTGTCTGATCAGGATGAACAATACCTGGTAAAACCCTTTTAATTCTGAGTTGCATCACAACATTGAAGTGTAAGGGGCCTCCAGTTTTTTAGATAGACTGGGTCTTTATATTTGCCATCTGGGTCTTGTTTTAATAATAGAGAAATCAGACCTTCCTGCTGAGTACCTGGCAGACTATCATTTCTATAGGAGTAGTTAAAACAATTTAACAATGGAGCTTTTAGTATATCAAAAAATACTTGATATACCTCTACCGGTATGCCATCAAGCCCTGGGTTTTTTTCAGACTGAAAGGATTTAATAGCCTCAAAGTTCTTCCTCTAATTTGGCCTTCGCACTGATCTTTCTGTATATTTGTTAATTTTCAATTTTTTATATTATTTGGAAAGAATTCCTTACCGTAATCTTCATTCAGTGGGAGAGGATGAGACGGAAAAGAGAATATCTGCCTAAAATAATTGGCTTCCTCTTTTAAAATATAATTCGGAGAATCATAGATGACTTCGTCTTCAGTAACGAGTTTCGGCAAATTATTTTTGTTAGCGTTCCTGTATTGGAGATTCAGGAAGAATTTTGTGCTTTTCTCTCCATATTCCATCCAGTTTGCTTTATTTTTGTAATAGATTACATTAGATCGTTCTTGAATAAGTTCCTCAAGTCAAAATAAAACATAATAAAAGTGCATTTGAATGACACTAAGTGGCAGTGTTAAAAAAAACAATTTAATTAGTTATTCTACAGTAATAGACTTGTATCAAACCATGGTGGACGTGTTGTTCTGGTGGACCATACTTTTACAATAGGTGTTCATTGATTATTGAAAGGACATACACTGAGTGTACAAAATATTAAGAACTTCCTAGTATTGAGTTGCCCCCCTCCCAAACCCCCTCTTTTAATTTTTTTTTTTTTTTTTTTCACCTTTATTTAACCAGGTAGGCTAGTTGAGAACAAGTTCTCATTTACAACTGCGGCCTGGCCAAGATAAAGCAAAGCAGTGTGACACAAACAACAACACAGAGTTACACATGGAATAAACAAACATACAGTCAATAATACAATAGAAAAAGTCTATATACAGTGTGTGCAAATGAGGTAGGATAAGGGAGGTAAGGCAATAAATAGGCCATAGTGGCGAAATAATTACAATATAGCGCCCTCAGAACAGCCTGAATTCATCGGGCATGGTCTCTACAAGGTGTTGAAAGCGTTCCACATGGATGCTGGCCTATGTTGACTCCAATGCTTCCCACAATTGTGTCAAGTTGGCTGGATGTCCTTTGGGTGGGGGACCATTCTTGATACACACGGGAAACGGTTGAGTGTATATATTTTGTCTTGCCCATTCACCCTATGAATGGCACATATACACAATCCATAGCTGTGTTCGAATACCCATACTAACATACTGTATACTACATAATTAATGAGTATATACTTCATACTATGTACTATTAGTTCATTTTAGTATACTGGAAACGAACGCTATCGTTTCAGTTGAGCATACCAGAGCCCCGCATGTCTACCGGAAGTTGATGCTGTTGCTAGATTGTTAGTTTAACAAATGACTAGCTAAGCATTCGTAAATTCAATCTGGAGTGTGCCCTCTAAATTCACAGCGTTGTCAGATTGTCCATTTGTAAATTCAGAGCACACACTGGACACTCTGGCCAAGGAGTAGGGTTGATCCGAGCATTCTGCCCTCACAACGGCAGTCAAGCACCCAAGCTAACTGGCTAACGTTGGCTAGCTTGCTAGCTACTTCCAGACACAAATGAGAGAACACCTCACTCTGACCATTTTACTCGCCCTAGCAGAGCTGGATAGGCTGTTTTCATGTTATCCAGAGCATTGGTGACTGTACCTGTGCTGCTGGGAACAATTTAGTTACGCTTTTTTTTTGCCAACATTTACTGACACCGGGCCATATTCAATGGGTGTTGAGCATTCGTAAAATCATCAGTTATTCTGTGCGAGAGTGGTCTGAAATCGAAGTAGATAGCCATTGAATCGTGGCGCAGGAAGAAATGGCAGCAGTTTTACGGGCGCCCAACCAATTGTGCTATTATGTGTTTTTTTTGTAACTTATTTTGTACATAATGTTTCTGCAACCGTATCTTACGGCAAAAAATAGCTTCTGGATACCAGGACAGTGATCACTCACCTCGGATCGGATTAAGATGTTTTCTTCAACAAGCAGAATGCAAAGGACATTCTCCGAACACCCGACAAGGCCAACATCCCAGTTATTTGCAAGAGGAAGTGACACAGGTACAGAGGACACAGAGCGGGGTGCCTCGTAAGGATCCGCAGAAGACAAGTGGGAAAGCTGCCGTTACCATCAATCATTGCAATCATTGGACAATAAATTAGACGAGGTACGATCACAAATATCCTACCAACAGGACATCAAAAACTGTAATATCTTATGTTTCACGGAATCGTGGCTGAATGATGACATGGATATTCAGCTAGCGGGATATACGCTTCACCGGCAAGATAGCACAGCACACTCCGGTAAGACTAGGGGGGGGGGGGGGGTCTGTGCATATTTGTAAACAGCTGGTGCACGAAATCTAAGGAACTCTCTAGATTTTGCTCACCTGAAGTAGAGTATCTTGTGATAAAATGCAGACCACACTATTTGCCTAGAGAGTTTTCAGCTATACTTTCCGTGGCTGTTTATTTACCACACAGACGGATGCTGGCATTAAGACCGCACTCAGCCAGCTGTATGAGGAAATAAGCCAAAGAAACCACTCACCCAGAGCTGATGCACCTAGTGGCCGGAGACTTTAATGCAGGGAAACTTAAATCAGTTCTACCTATTTTCTATCAACATGTTACATGTGTAACAGAGTTGGAAAAAAATTCTAGATCACCTGTACTTCACACACAGAGACGCGTACAAAGCTCTCCCTCGCCCTCCATTTGGTAAATCAGACCACAATTCCATCCTCCTGATTCCTGCTTACAAGCAAAAATTAAAGCAGGAAGCACCTGACTCGGTCATTAAAAAAGTGGTCAGATGAAGCAGATGCTAAACTGCAGGACTGTTTTGCTATCACAGACTGGAACAAGAATTCTTCGATGGCATTGAGGAGTACACCACATCAGTCACTGGCTTTATCAATAAGTGCATCGAGGACGTCGTCCCCACAGCGACTGTACATACATACCCCAACCAGAAGCCATGGATTACAGGCAACATTCACACTGAGCTAAAGGGTAGAGCTGCTGCTTTCAAGGTGCGGCACTCTAACCCGGAAGCTTATAAGAAATCCTGCTATGCCCTCTGATGAACCATCAAACAGGCAAAAGCTCAATACAGGGCTAAGATTGAATTGTACTACACCGGCTCCGACGCTCATCTTATGTGGCAGGGCTTGCAAACTATTACAGACTACAAAGGGAAGCACAGCTGTGAGCTGCCCAGTGACACGAGCCTACCAGATGAGCTAAATCACTTCTATGCTCGCTTCGAGGCAAGCAACACTGAGGCATGCATGAGAGAATCAGCTGTTCCGGACAACTGTGTGATCACGCTCTCCATAGCCGACGTGAGTAAGACGTTTAAACAGGTCAACATTCACAAGGCCGCAGGGCTAGATGGATTACCAGGACGTGTACACTGAGCATGCGCTGACCAACTGGCAAGAGTCTTCACTGACATTTTCAACCAGTCACTGACTGAGTCTGTAATACCAACATGTTTCAAGCAGACCACCATTGTCCCTGTGCCCAAGAACACTAAGGTAACCTGTCTAAATGATTACCGACCCGTAGCACTCACAACTGTAGCCATGAAGTGCTTTGAAAGGCTGGTAATGGCTAACAACACCATTATCCCAGAAACCCTAGACACACTCCATACCGCCCCAACAGATCCACAGATGATGCAATCTCTATTGCACTCCACACTGCCCTTTCCCACCAGGACAAAAGGAACACCTACGTGAGAATGCTATTCATTGACTACAGCTCAGCGTTCAACACCATAGTACCTTCAAAGCTCATCACTAAGCTTAGGATCCCGGGACTAAACACCTCCCTCTGCAACTGGATCCTGGACTGATCGCCGACAACGACGAGACAGCCTATAGGGAGGAGGTCAGAGACCTGGCCGGGTGGTGTCAGAATAACAACCTATCCCTCAACGTAACCAAGACTAAGGAGATGATTGTGGACTACAGGAAAAGGAGGACCGAGCACACCCCCATTCTCATCGACGGGGCTGTAGTAGAGGAGGTTGGGAGCTTCAAGTTCCTTGGTGTCCACATCACCAACAAACTAGAATGGTCCAAACACACCAAGACAGTCGTAAAGAGGGCACGACAAAGCCTATTCCACCCTCAGGAAACTAAAAAGATTTGGCATGGGTCCTCAGATCCTCAAAAGGTTCTACAGCTGCAACATCGAGAGTATCCTGACTGGTTGCATCACTGCCTGGTACGGCAACTGCTCGGCCTCCGACCGCAAGGCACTACAGAGGGTAGTGCGTACGGCCCAGTACATCACTGGGGCTAAGCTGCCTGCCATCCAGGACCTCTACACCAGGCGGTGTCAGAGGAAGGCCCTATAAATCGTCAAAGACTCCAGCCACCCCAATTATAGACTGTTCTCTCTACTACCGCATTGTAAGCAGTACCGGAGTGCCAAGTCTAGGACAAAATGGCTTCTCAACAGTTTTTACCCCCATGCCATAAGACCCCTGAACAGGTTATCAAATGGCTACCCGGACTATTTGCATTGTGTGCCCCTACCCAACCCCTCTTTTACGCTGCTGCTACTCTCTGTTTATCATATATGCATAGTCACTTTAACTATACATTCATGTACATACTACCTCAATTAGCACGACCAACCAGTGCCTGTATATAGCCTCGCTACTGTATATAGCCTCGCTACTGTTATTTTTCACTGTCTTTTTTCATTTCTTTACTTACCTATTGTTCACCAAATACCTTTAAAAAAATTGCACTGTTGGTTAAATAAACTTTGATTTGATTTGATAATCAAGTCAATAAACATTGGGTAGTTTGATAGATAGCAGGCAGTTAATATACTGCCTGGCAAGTTAGATGTATTGGTAGCCAACTAACGTTAGGTAACTAGCTAACATACCGGTACATACATACTGCTATAATGCTATGTGGTTCGTAAGGATAGCGTAGCTAACAAATTGTCAGCCAACAGAACATGTAACGTAACTTATTTGAAAAGGCATTACCTTATTACATTTTCCCAACATTTTCTTAACATATGTCATCATTAGTTAAAGCAATGAATCTGTATCCGCTTTCGTCGCACTTCGGCTGCATATATTCCACCATTTTCTTCAAATCTGAAAAGTTATGAAGCCACGCCCATTTTCTGAAGAATTGCAATATGGAACTTTTGGAATACTAACTATATCTATACTATGACCAATGAGCATACTATATACTCAATTCACGTCACAAACAGTATGGTTAGTGCGGTTAGTATGAGTATTTGAACACAACTAGTGCCCCAATCGTCTCAAGGCATAAAAATAAATTCACCTGTCTCCTCCTCTTAATCTACACTGATTGAAGTGGATTTAACAAGTGAAATCAATAAGGGATCTTAGTTTTCACCTGGTCAATCTAGGTCATGGAAAGAGCCTAATGTTCATAATGTTTTGTACACTCAGTGCATATCCAAGAAGAACGTATACAGGCTATAATGAACAAGTATATGTCCATATAACCTAGATGTGCAAGCCACACATCACAGCATCTTGAGTAGGGTATTGGTTCAGGGTCTTATAAGCAGAGACATGAGCCCTTTCATATCTACATTAGGGTGGATATGAACCTTTAAATGTCCATATAATATACATTCCTAAGCCATAGCCCTACATCGAAATATATTGAGTAGGGTATTGGTTCAGGGTCTTATATGCAGAGACATGAGCCTTGTTATACAGTATCTACTAGGGAGAACCTAGGCATGGCTATTCTGGAGCAGGACATCACATGACTATAATTATCCATGATACACCCCTAAATGAGCAAATTGTCAAGATCATTTCCAATGAACATGAATCACAGACAGGCTAATTGAAGGCACCTGTGGCCATAACCTTATATAATAGGCTATTGTAGATMATGCATTACCATTGTAATATCATAGCCTAGCTGCATAATATGAATCACTATAAACCAGTTTCCCCCTAAAAAAACAATCATTATTAAACTATTAAATTGCATGCAACTACTAGTGGTAATGACTGTATTTTCTGCATAAATAGGCGGAGAAGAACGCATTAAAGACGAAACAGGATGAACGAATTTCTAATCTGAGAATCTGAGACTTGCTTCACTCTTCCTCGTAGCGCACTTTTGATTGGTTGCCAGTGACATCACCCTACTCTAATACATGGGACTCTGAGAAATGTTCATTTGAATATTTAAGGAGCAACCCAATTACTCACTCCGTCCTGTCTCTGCTCTCGTTGCCTTCTCAAAATCCATTGGATGAGAAAGCCAAATGTCCCTCCCCTCTGACTTTCTCATCCAATGTGTTTTGAGAAGGAGGCGAGGAGACAACAGAGAGTACACGAGGATGAACCATTGAGATTTACCCCTACCTACCCGATTTTTAAGACCCGCAGCGGAACACCCACTACTGGGTTGGTTCTCGCTGCGCTCTCACTGTACAAAACGACTAATTTAATATTAATGAAGTCGTTTATTGGCTCATACCCGTGCCAATCCTAAAGTGCCACTTCTCTAGGTTGGCTGAACCCCTTGTATATTATTACTGGGGACCAAGGCTAAAAGTAAAAATGTTGCGGATCCACGGCACTGGGAAAGGCTGAATGGAATCAACATTGAGCACAAATAAAATTCGTCAACATTCAACCGGAGCACCCAAAATATTATCTTACAAAAATGTAAGTAAACTTTTATAATTCCTTTATTGGGCGACCTTTCACAGTGTATATAGCTTACAAGTTGTATAGAAATTACGCTGACGTTATCAACATGAACAGACCATACTCAGCAATTTCAAGTCATAACAGTGCTAACGTTAAATATGAACGATTGGGAATTTGGGAATTTCACATGAAACTATAGGCTATTCGATATCCTATATCCTTTAGATCGAACTAATTTCCTTCATGTTAACCGCTGACAGATGATAAACTGCTGGTTTTTCAATATCACTTTTAACAAATATCTGTTACTGGCTACAATGTTGCCAAAATTATCCAGACTAGACTATCACTACAAATGATACAATGTTTTAACTATATGAGATAAATATTTGCTGTCCAACCGCGGCGTCTTTGAATTGGAATTGACATGTTTAATCTAATCAAACCGTGTCTGTACCGCCGAAGCCCTCCATACTTTTATTCTCAGCACGTCCTCATGCCGGTCTCTTCAATGAATGTACACCCTGTGATTTATTTGTCTACATTACCAGCCAGTTGAAACAGCTGGACACTAAATGCACGGCCCAGACGACGCGACCATGGGCGTCTTTTGATGTGAGGACATGGCTTATTACATCGTTATTATTACAACGTTTGATGAAATTTAAGCAGCCTCTCGCGCACCCCATGACTGTCCCAGATGTGATTTGGAGGGAGACCAAACTGCGGCGTAGCTCTACTACAGGTTGAGGCAGTATTCCAGTCTTTTTGTCACCTGAAATGCATAGCCTTATTGCACTGCAATGTGAAATTGACAGTAGCCTAGCTGCTTAGTCCAGACATTTGCTCTGT
This sequence comes from Salvelinus sp. IW2-2015, assembly GCF_002910315.2. Lineage (NCBI taxonomy): Eukaryota > Metazoa > Chordata > Actinopteri > Salmoniformes > Salmonidae > Salvelinus > Salvelinus sp. IW2-2015. The sequence goes on along the minus strand of NC_036854.1, from coordinate 22,966,455 downwards.
GAATTTCAATCCCCGTGTGACCTGCACATATTTGTGAGGATTATATTATTTGCTCATAGGCTACATATTCATTGGACACTCCACATATATCATATAGTCTATGGTTTATATCCACCCTCACTAAATGGTCAGTAGGCTCTCTGTTTTACCTGCATATTCCCATCACTGTGGTAGTTGTCTTGCAGACGTTTTACTTAGCAGATATTTGGTGAGTGTGTAGATGTTTAGTTTCTCATTCACTGTCCCCAGAGTCAGTGGCATTGGTCATCAACAAACCTCCATGCTATTCGATAGACGCTGTGGTTATTATTGATTCTACCCACGTCATAGTAGCCTATAGCAGACGTCTTCTCTGGTTTAACTGGGCCCGAACGGACCCGAGGACAATCAGACCCCAAGCCGAATGGACCCAATCTGTTGTGTATTGATATTCTAGTTTTGTCCCTTTAGGGCACCTGTAACCCCCTCTTGCCAACCTACGTTGAAAAACTTGGAATGTTCTTTCTGTGAAACGCATTAAACAATGTCCACGTTAATTTCTACTCCCGTCTCATGTCCTGTCCTTATATTAGTTGTATAAGTAATACAGTATGCTATACAACAAAACTGGCGACGAGGAAGAAACGTTCTCACGTTAGTGCTCATTATCTTCGGGCAGAAAGTCTGAGTTAAATTCAACGAGACCCTCGAGGGATAGGAAGAGTTAGCTGCGGAGGAAAGTGAAGTCAGGGTGAGTTAAAATTAAAAAAGGGTCTGGGAGTAAGGGACCGTCTGAAAAGTGTGAGAAAGAAAAATAAACCGAAAATGTCTGCGTTGGTTGGAAATATAGGAACATTTGATGAATCTGTGGAACAATGGAGCTCTTACACAGAACTTTTGAGTACTTTGTGTTGGCAAATGGAATTAAAACAGAAGTCGTTGTGCCAACATTTTTGACTGTTATGGGAGGAAAAACATTCAATCTACTGCGCAGCCTGGTAACGCCTGAAAAACCTGGTGATCAATCATATGATGAAATTGTGGCTACCTTAAAAGGACATTATTCTCCCAAACGACTGATAGTCGCAGAGAGAATCAGGTTTCATAAGAGAAATCAAGAGGAGGGGAATCAATCTCACAGTTTGTGGCTGTATTGAAACAGTTATCTGAACACTGTGAATTTGGGCGATCAAATGAGTGACACTATACGTGATAGGTTAGTGTGTGGCATGCATAGCGAGGCAATTCAGAAACGCCTTTTGACTGAGAGTAACTTAACATTGCAGAGAGCAATAGAAGTGAGTACGTCAATGGAAATGGCAAATAAAGACGCACAACAGTTAAGTGCATCGACCCAAGTGCCAAAGGTGTCTACAAAGTTAAAAAACAAGGCACGAGGTGGCAAGCCATGCTATCGCTGTGGGAAACCAGGTCACCAAGCAGAGGAGTGTTGGTGCAAAGACTTAGACTGCAGAAGTTGTGGAAAAAAGGGCCACATCGAACGTGCATGTAAAAACAAAAAGAGACAATCAAACAAAAGTACTGAACAAAGGAAAAGCGACTTCAGGGAGTACAAAAAGAAAGTGCATAAAATGGAGCACACAGAGGATGAACAAAGTGATACCCTATCTGAAGGGGAAGAATCTTTGCATGTTTTGTCCATTTCAGACAATGGATACAGATACTGGGTGACACTGCTACTGGATGGAAACGCAGTACGGATGCAAGTGGACACTGGAGCAGCCATATCTTTGCTGTCTGAGGCTGTATACAAGGAGAAACTACATCACCTCACACATCACCTGACGCTGAAAACATACACCGGTGAGATTGTTCCAGTGAGAGGAAGCGTAATTGTTACAGTGGAGCTCAACAAACAGAAGGTAAAGCTACCACTCTACATTGTGAAAGGCAACCATCCAGCATTGCTAGGATGCACATGGCTGTAAAAGATCAAACTAAACTGGCAGGAAATTCACATGGTTGCAAAAAAGGACACAAACCTACCAGGGATATTGAGGAAACACGCGGATGTGTTCAAAGGAGAACTTAGCAGTATGAAGGACATAACAGTTAAACTGACCGTGAAACCAGACAGCAAGCCAAAATGCTTCAAAGCTAGACCTGTCCCATACGCCATAAAACCAAAAGTTGAAATTGAGCTAAACAGACTAGTGGAGAGTGGAGTATTGGATCCAGTGAATGTTAGTGAATGGGCTACACCCGTTG
>NC_036854.1:22951747-22959247 GCF_002910315.2 Salvelinus sp. IW2-2015 | reverse complement strand
TTTATTTATTTATTTTTTTTGGCCGATTAATTGGTATCGGCTTTTTTTGGTCTTCCAATAATCGGTATCGACGTTGAAAAATCATAATCGGTCGACCTCTAGTTAGCAGATGTATTGCGAGTGTAGCGAAATGCTTGTGCTTCTAGTTCCGACAGTGCAGAAATATCTAACAAGTAATCTAACAATTCCACAAGAGCTACCTAATACACACACATTTAAATAAGGAATGGAATAAGAATATATACATATAAATATATGGATGAGCAATGACAGAGCAGTGTCAGCAAGATGCACTAGATGGCATCAAATACAGTATATACATATGAGATGAGTAATGTAAGATATGTAAACATTATTAAAGTGGCATTATTAAAGTGACTAGTGATCCATTTATTAAAGTGGCCAATGACTTCACGTCTGTATATAGGCAGTAGCCTCACTGTGTTAGTGATGGCTATTTAACAGTCTGATGGCCTTGAGATAGAAGCTATTTTTCAGTCTCTCGGTCCCAGCTTTGATATACCTGTACAGACCTCGCCTTCGGGATGGTAGCGGGGTGAACTGGCAGTGGTTTGGGTGGTTGTTGTCCTTGATTATCCTTTTGGCCTTCCTGTGACATCGGATGCTGTAGGTATCCTGGAGGGAAGATAGTTTGCCTCCGGTGATGCGTTGTGCAGACCGCACCACCCTCTGGAGAGCCCTGCGGTTATGGGCAGTGCAGTTGCCGTACCAGGCGGTGATGCAGCCCGACAGGATGCTCTCAATTGTGCATCTGTAAAAGTTTGTGAGGGTTTTAGGTGACAAGCCAAATTTCTTCAGCCTCCTGAGGTTGAAGAGGCACTGTTGCGCCTTCTTCACCACACTCTCTGTGTGGGTGGGCCATTTCAGTTTGTCCGTGATGTGTACGCCGAGGAACTTAAAACTTTCCACCTTCTCCACTGCTGTCCCATCGATGTGGATAGAGGGGTGCTCCCTCTACTGTTTCCTGAAGTCCACGATCATCTCCTTTGTTTTGTTGACGTTGAGTGAGAGGTTGTTTTCCTGACACCACAGTCCGAGTGCCCTCACCTCCTCCCTATAGGCTGTCTCGTCATTGTTGGTAATCAAGCCTACTACTGTTGTGATGTCTGCAAACTTGATGATTGAGTTGGAGGTGTGCATGGCCACGCAGTCATTGGTGAACAGGGATTACAGGAGGGGGCTGAGCATGTACCCTTGTGTGAACCCAGTGTTGAGGATCAGCGAAGTGGAGATGTTGTTTCCTACCTTCACCGCCTGGGGGTGGGCCGTCAGGAGTCCAGGACCCAATTGCACAGAGCGGGGTTGAGACCCAGGACCTCAAGCTTAATGATGAGCTTGGAGGGTAATATGGTGTTGAATGCTGAGCTGTAGTCAATGAACAGCATTCTTACATAGGTGTTCCTCGTGTCCAGGTGAGATAGGGCAGTGTGCAGTGTGATGGCGATTGCATCACCTGTGAACCTATTGGGGCGGTACGCAAATTGAAGTGGGTCTAGGGTGACAGGTAAGGTGGAGGTGATATGATCCTTGACTAGTTTCTCAAAGCACTTCATGATCCCAGATGTGGGATCATTTAGTTCAGTTACCTTTGCCTTCTTGGGTACAGGAACAAAGGTGGCCATCTTGAAGCATGTGGGGGACTGCAGACTGGGATAGGGAGAGATTGAATATTTCTGTAAACACACCAGCCAGCATGCTCTGAGGACGCTGCTAGGGATGCTCTCTGGGCCGGCAGCCTTGCGAGGGTTAACATGTTTATATGTCTTTACTTACGTTGACCATGGAGAAGGAGAGCACACGTTGTCCTTGGTAGGTGGCACTGTATTATCCTCAAACTGGGCGAAGATGGTGTTTAGTTTGTCTGGAAGCAAGACGTCGATGTCTGTGACGTGGCTAGTTTTCTTTTTGTAGTCCGTGATTGTCTGTTGACTCTGCAACATACGTCTTGTGTCTGAGCCGTTGAATTGTGACTCCACTTTGTCTCTATACTGACATTTCGCCTTGTTTGATTGCCTTGCTGAGGGAATAACTACACTGTTTGTATTCGGTCATATTCCCAGTAAACTTTCCATGGTTAAATGCAGTGGTTCGTGCTTTCAGTTTTGTGTGAATGCGGAAATCTATCCACGGTTTCTGGTTAGGGTAGGTTTTAATAGTCATAGTGGATATGTAACGGCTGTCCTCCTCCTCATTTGAGGAGGAGAAGTTTGAAGGAACGGAGGACCAATGCGCAGCATGGTAAGTGTCCATAACGTTTATTTTAAAACATAAACTGAACGCTAAGAAATACAAAACAATAAATGTGAACATGAACGAAACCGAAAACAGTACGTGAGGCAACAAACACTCACACGGAAACAAACACCCACAACCCCAACAGAAAACAGGCTACCTAAATATGGCTCCCAATCAGAGACAATGACAAACACGTGCCTCTGATTGAGAACCATATCAGGCCAAACGAAAWCCCCACATAGAAACAGAAAACATAGAACCCACCCAACTCACGTCCTGACCAACACTAAAACAAAGAAAATACAAAAGAACTAGGGTCAGAACGTGACAGGATACAACATCTCCTATGCACTTCCTTATAAACTCACTCACTGAATCAGCTTATAAATCAATATTATTCTCTGAGGCTCTGAACATATCCCAGTCCACGTGATCAAAACAATCTTGACGTGTGGATTCCGATTGGTCAGACCAGCGTTGAATGGTCCGTGTCACGGGTACATCCTGTTTGAGTTTCTGCCTATAGGAAGGGAGGAGCAAAATGGAGTCCAGGTCAGATTTGCCGAAGGGAGGGCGGGGGAGGGCCTTGTGTGCATCGCGGAAGTTAGAGTAGCAGTGATCCAGAGTTTTGCCAGCTCGGGTCGGCATTCGATATGCTGATCAAATTTAGGGAGCCTTGTTTTCAGATTAGCCTTGTTAAAATCCCCAGCTACAATAAATGCAGCCTCAGGATATATGGTTTCCAGTTTGTGTAAAGTCCAGTGAAGTTCCTTGACGGCCGACGTGGTATGGGCTTGAGGGGGGATATACATAGCTGTGACAATAACCGACGAGAATTCTCTTGGGAGATAATACGGTTGGCATTTGATTGTGAGGAATTCTAGGTCAGGTGAACAAAAGGACTTGAGTTCCTGTATTACACCATGAGTCGTTATTCATGAAACATACTGTCACGCCCTGGCCATAGAGAGGCTTTTATTCTCTATTTTGGTTAGGGTAGGGTGTGACTAGGGTGGGCATTCTAGTTTCTTCATTTCTATGTTTTGTATTTCTATGTTTTGGCAGGGTATGGTTCTCAATCAGAGACATCTGTCTATCGTTGTCTCTGATTGAGAATCATACTTAGGCAGCCTTTTTTCCTTTGGTGTATGTAGGTAGTTATCTTTGTTAGTGGCACTATAGAATACGACGCTCACCACGCTGCACCTTGGTCTCCTTCTGACGACGGCCGTGACACCCACCCTTCTTCTTCCCGGAGAGATGTTTATTTCTGTCGGCGCAACGCACAAAGATTCCCGATGGCTGTACCGACTCGGACAGCAAACCCCGAGGGAGCCATGTTTCCGTGAAACAGAGTATGTTACAATCCCTGATGTCTCTCTGGAAAGCAACTCTGGACATTAGCGAGTAATATATTCGGAAGCGGTGGGTAATGTCAGCCTCCGAAGTCTGACCAGAAGGCCACACCGTTTACCTCTTCTACGGCGACGTTGTTTTGGGTTAGCCTCTGGAATCAGTTAAGATGCCCTGGGTGGTTCGGACAAAGGATCCGCTTCAGGAAAGTCATATTCCTGGTCATAGTGCTGGTAAGTTCACTTTGCTCTGATATTCAATAGTTCTTCCTGGCTGTATGCAATAACACTTAAGATTTTCTGGGCCACCAGTGTAAGAAATAATATATTTATATACTTATATATATATATACTTCAATGTTTCCTAAGGACTAGAAGCTAGGCGGTCCTCTCTGTCGGCACCATCTTTGGGACGCAACCTCAGTCTTTTGGGACGCAACCTCAGTCTTTTGGGACGCAACCTCAGTCCGGTTTAATCATTGAACTTTCTCCAGAAGAGTAAATCATCAAATGGCGTATATCAATATGGTTGTTGGAACTTGGATGGCATATTTTGATGCAGAGAACAGCAACATTTCTAGTCCTGACTTGCTTTTTTCCCTGTGATCCAGACCTAATTGTAGTAATGAGTTATATAGCTGTCAAATGTGTCATAAGCAAACATCATTATTGATGTAAGACTGTGGACATTACAGTTGATGGATAGCACTGAATAGTGGAACCTGTGAGAAGCCCTCAGGGCTTCAGAGAAGTTGTAATTTATGAGTGAGGAACTGTGCTGGAGGCTTCTAAACGTGAGAGAGACACATGAAGGTGCTTTCCTCCATGAGATTGTCGAAAGATGCTTCACAGATCTCATCTCTCTCCACAATGTGCCAGAAAATGATTCTACCTTTTCTACTATTCTCACTCTCGCCTCTCAAAAGAAGCTATTTACCAATTGAGCGCATCTCCACAAGAAAGGCGCCGCTTGAATATGTGCAATACAAGTAAAAATGTTTCAAAGATGATTTTGGTTGAACAGTTGAATCTGTTAGTTTGTTGAAAAATCCAGAAAGAGAAAGCTATTTAATGCATCATTAGAGAATCTTGCAACCTCCGGCGCCGAAAAGAGATGGCCGCCTCGCTTCGCGTTCCTTGGAAAATATGCAGTATTTTGTTTTTTTAAAGAGAAGAGATACGTGGATTGACGGCAGCATTCGCGTGAAACTGAAAGCGCGAACCACTGCTTTTAACCAGGCAAGGTGACCGGAAGCATGACCGAATACAAACAGTGTAGCTATTCTCTCCGCAAGGCAATCAAACAGGCTAAGTCTCAGTACAGAGACAAAATCGAGTCGCAATTCAACAGCTCAGAACACAGAGGTATGTGGCAGGGTCTACAGTCAATCACGGATTACAAAAAGAAACAGCCCGTCGCGGACGCAGGATGCTTCTTCGCCACACACAGAAACAACTTTTGCCGCGTTGTAGAGACAATACAGTGCCACTGACACGCCCTACCAAAACCGCGGGCTCTCCTTCACGAGCCGAGGTGAGTAAAACATCCCCGCAAGGCCTCGCAGCCAGCCCAGACGGCATTCCCAGCCGCGTCCTCAGAGCATGCGCAGACCAGCTGCTGGTGTGTTTACGGACATATTCAATCAATCCTTATCCCAGTCTGCTGTTCCCACATGCTTCAAGAGGGCCACCATTGTTCCTGTTCCCAAGAAAGCTAAGGTAACTGAGCTAAACGACTACCGCCCCGTAGCACTCACTTCCGTCATCATGAAGTGCTTTGAGAGACTAGTCAAGGACCATATCACCTCCACCCTACCGACACCCTAGACCCACTCCAATTTGCTTACCGACCCAATAGGTCCACAGACGACGCAATTGCAACCACACTGCACACTGCCCTAACCCATCTGGACAAGAGGAATACCCATGTGAGAATGCTGTTCATCGATTACAGCTCAGCATTTAACACCATAGTACCCTCCAAACTCGTCATCAAGCTCGAGACCCTGGGTCTCGACCCCGCCTGTGCAACTGGGTCCTGGATTCCTGACGGCCGCCCCCAGGTGGTGAGGGTAGGTAACAACATCTCCACCCCGCTGATCCTCAACACTGGGCCCCACAAGGGTGCGTTCTGAGCCCTCTCCTGTACTCCCTGTTCACCCACGACTGCGTGGCCATGCACGCCTCCAACTCAATCATCAAGTTTGCGGATGACAACTACAGTGGTAGGCTTGATTACCAACAACGACGAGACGCCTACAGGGAGGAGGTGAGGGCCCTCGGAGTGGTGTGTCAGGAAAATAACCTCACACTCAACGTCAACAAAACAAAGGAGATGATTGTGGACTTCAGGAAACAGCAGAGGGAGCACCCCCCTATCCACATCGACGGGTCAGTAGTGAGAAAGGTGGAAAGTTTTAAGTTCCTCGGTGTACACATCACGGACAAACTGAATTGGTCCACCCACACAGACAGCGTTGTGAAGAAGGCGCAGCAGCGCCTCTTCAACCTCAGGAGGCTGAAGAAATTCGGCTTGTCACCAAAAGCACTCACAAACTTCTACAGATGCACAATCGAGAGCATCCTGTCGGGCTGTATCACGCCTGGTACGGCAACTGCTCCGCCCACAACCGTAAGGCTCTCCAGAGGTAGTGAGGTTTGCAGAACGCATCACCAGGGGCAAACTACCTGCCCTCCAGGACACCTACACCACCCATGTCACAGGAAGGCCATAAAGATCATCAAGGACAACAACCACCAAGCCACTGCCTGTTCACCCCGCTATCATCCAGAAGGCGAGGTCAGTACAGGGCATCAAAGCAGGGACCGAGAGACTGAAAAACAGCTCTATCTCAAGGCCATCAGACTGTTAAACAGCCACCACTAACATTTAGCGGCCGTGCCAACATACTGACTCAACTCCAGCCACTTTAAAAATGGGAATTGATGGAAATTATGTAAAAATGTACACTAGCCACTTTAAACAATGCCACTTAATACAATGTTTACATACCCTACATTACCCATCTCATATGTATATACTGTACTCTATATCATCTACTGCATCTTGCCATCTTTATGTAATACATGTACCACTAGCCACTTTAAACTATGCCACTTTATGTTTACATACCCTACAGTACTCATCTCATATGTATATACCGTACTCTATACCATCTACTGCATCTGCCATGCCGTTCTGTACACCACTCATTCATATATCTTTATGTACATATTTCTTTATCCCTTTACACTTGTGTGTGTGTGTAAGGTAGTAGTTGTGGAATTGTTAGGTTAGATTACTGTTGGTTATTACTGCATTGTCGGAACTAGAAGCACAAGCATTTCGCTACACTCGCATTAACATCTGCTAACCATGTGTATGTGACTAATAAATTTGATTTGATTTGATTTGAAAAACATCAGCTATCTGGATTTGGGTGAAGAAGAAATGGTGGGGCTTGTGCGGGTTGCTGTAGAGGGTGCCGGGCAGTTGACCGAGGTAGGGTAGCCAGGTGGAAGCATGGCCAGCCGTAGAGAAATGCTTATTGAAATTCTCAATTATAGTGGATTTATCGGTGGTAACAGTGTTTCCTAGCCTCAGAGCAGTGGGCAGCTGGGAGGAGGTGCTCTTATTCTCCATGGACTTTACAGTGTCCCAGAACTTTTTTGAGTTTGTACTACATGATGCAAATTCTGTTTGAAAAAGCTAGCCTTAGCTTCCCTAACTGCCTGTGTATATTTGTTCTAACTTCCCCGAAAAGTTGCATATCACGGGGGCTATTCGATGCTAATGCAGAACTCCACAGGATGTTTTTGTGCTGGTCAAGGGCAGACAGGTCTGGAGTGAACCAAGGACTATATATTTTCCTAGTTCTACATTTGTTGAATT
>NC_036854.1:22886110-22951722 GCF_002910315.2 Salvelinus sp. IW2-2015 | reverse complement strand
ACGTTGTTATTTCTTACATCGGTACCCCAAGGTAATCTTAGGTTTCATTACATACAGTCGGGAGGAACTACTGAATATACGATTAACGTCAACTCATCATCGTTCCTACCAGGAATATGACTTTCCCGAAACGGATCCAGTGTTTTGCCTTCCACCCAATACAATGGATCTGATCCCAGCCGGCGACCCTGTGCGACGCCGAAAAAGGGAAAACGAGGCGGTCTCGTGGTCAGGCTTCGGAGACGGGCACATCGCGCTCCACTCCCTAGCATACTACTCGCCAATGTCCAGTCTCTTGACAATAAGGTTGATGAAATCCGAGCACGGGTAGCATTCCAGAGAGACATCAGGGATTGCAACGTGCTCTGCTTCAGGAAACATGGCTAACTCAAGGACGCTAACGGAGTCGGTGCAGCCAGCTGGTTTCTTCATGCATCGCGCCGACAGAAACAAACATCTTTCCGGTAAGAAGAGGGGCGGGGGGTATGCCTTATGATTAACGAGAAGTGGTGTGATCATCATAACAAACACACAGAACTCAAGTCATTCTGTTCACCTGATCTAGAACTCCTCACAATCAAATGTCGACCGCATTATCTACCAAGGGAATTCTCTTCAATCATAATGACAGCCGTATATATTCCCCCAAGCAGACACATCGATGGCCTGAACGAACTTTATCTGACTCTTTGTAAACTGGAAACCACACACCCTGAGGCTGCATTCATCGTAGCTGGGGATTTTAACAAGGCTAATCTAAAAACAAAACTCCCTAATTCTATCAGCATATCGATTGTGCTACCAGGGCTGGAAAAACACTAGACCATTGTTATACTAATTTCCGCGACGCTTATAAGGCCCTCCCCCGCCCCCCTTTCGGAAAAGCTGACCACGACTCCATTTTGTTGATTCTAGCCTACAAACAGAAACTCAAACAACAAGCTCCCGCGCTCAGGTCTGTTCAACGCTGGTCCGACCAAATCTGAATCCACGCTTCAAGACTGCTTCGATCACGCGGATTGGAATATGTTCCGCATCGCGTCCAACAACATATTTGACGAATATGCTGATTCGGTGAGCGAGTTCATTAGGAAGTGCATTGACGATGTCGTACCCACAGCAACGATAAAAACATTCCCAAACCAGAAACCGTGGATTGACGGCAGCATTCGCGTGAAACTGAAAGCGCGAACCACTGCTTTTAACCAGGGCAAGGTGACCGGAAGCATGACCGAATACAAACAGTGTAGCTATTCTCTCCGCAAGGCAATCAAACAGGCTAAGTCTCAGTACAGAGACAAAATCGAGTCGCAATTCAACAGCTCAGACACAAGAGGTATGTGGCAGGGTCTACAGTCAATCACGGATTACAAAAAGAAAACCAGCCCCGTCGCGGACCAGGATGTCTTGCTCCCAGACAGGCTAAACAACTTTTTTTGCCCGCTTTGAGGACAATACAGTGCCACTGACACGGCCCCCTACCAAAACCTGCGGGCTCTCCTTCACTGCAGCCGAGTGAGTAAAACATTTAAACGTGTTAACCCTCGCAAGGCTGCAGGCCCAGACGGCATTCCCAGCCGCGTCCTCAGAGCATGCGCAGACCAGCTGGCTGGTGTGTTTACGGACATATTCAATCAATCCTTATCCCAGTCTGCTGTTCCCACATGCTTCAAGAGGGCCACCATTGTTCCTGTTCCCAAAGAAGCTAAGGTAACTGAGCTAAACGACTACCGCCCCGTAGCACTCACTTCCGTCATCATGAATGCTTTGAGAGACTAGTCAAGGACCATATCACCTCCACCCTACCGGACACCCTAGACCCACTCCAATTTGCTTACCGACCCAATAGGTCCACAGACGACGCAATTGCAACCACACTGCACACTGCCCTAACCCATCTGGACAAGAGGAATACCCATGTGAGAATGCTGTTCATCGATTACAGCTCAGCATTTAACACCATAGTACCCTCCAAACTCGTCATCAAGCTCGAGACCCTGGGTCTCGACCCCGCCCTGTGCAACTGGGTCCTGGACTTCCTGACGGGCCGCCCCCAGGTGGTGAGGGTAGGTAACAACATCTCCACCCCGCTGATCCTCAACACTGGGCCCCACAAGGGTGCGTTCTGAGCCCTCTCCTGTACTCCCTGTTCACCCACGACTGCGTGGCCATGCACGCCTCCAACTCAATCATCAAGTTTGCGGATGACACTACAGTGGTAGGCTTGATTACCAACAACGACGAGACGGCCTACAGGGAGGAGGTGAGGCCCTCGGAGTGTGGTGTCAGGAAAATAACCTCACACTCAACGTCAACAAAACAAAGGAGATGATTGTGGACTTCAGGAAACAGCAGAGGGAGCACCCCCCTATCCACATCGACGGGTCAGTAGTGGAGAAGGTGGAAAGTTTTAAGTTCCTCGGTGTACACATCACGGACAAACTGAATTGGTCCACCCACACAGACAGCGTTGTGAAGAAGGCGCAGCAGCGCCTCTTCAACCTCAGGAGGCTGAAGAAATTCGGCTTGTCACCAAAAGCACTCACAAACTTCTACAGATGCACAATCGAGAGCATCCTGTCGGGCTGTATCACCGCCTGGTACGGCAACTGCTCCGCCCACAACCGTAAGGCTCTCCAGAGGGTAGTGAGGTCTGCAGAACGCATCACCAGGGGCAAACTACCTGCCCTCCAGGACACCTACACCACCCGATGTCACAGGAAGGCCATAAAGATCATCAAGGACAACAACCACCCAAGCCACTGCCTGTTCACCCCGCTATCATCCAGAAGGCGAGGTCAGTACAGGTGCATCAAAGCAGGGACGAGAGACTGAAAAACAGCTTCTATCTCAAGGCCATCAGACTGTTAAACAGCCACCACTAACATTTAGCGGCCGCTGCCAACATACTGACTCAACTCCAGCCACTTTTAAAATGGGAATTGATGGAAATTATGTAAAAATGTACCACTAGCCACTTTAAACAATGCCACTTAATACAATGTTTACATACCCTACATTACCCATCTCATATGTATATACTGTACTCTATATCATCTACTGCATCTTGCCATCTTTATGTAATACATGTACCACTAGCCACTTTAAACTATGCCACTTTATGTTTACATACCCTACAGTACTCATCTCATATGTATATACCGTACTCTATACCATCTACTGCATCTGCCATGCCGTTCTGTACCACCACTCATTCATATATCTTTATGTACATTTCTTTATCCCTTTACACTTGTGTGTGTGTGTAAGGTAGTAGTTGTGGAATTGTTAGGTTAGATTACTGTTGGTTATTACTGCATTGTCGGAACTAGAAGCACAAGCATTTCGCTACACTCGCATTAACATCTGCTAACCATGTGTATGTGACTAATAAAATTTGATTTGATTTGATTTGAAAACATCAGCTATCTGGATTTGGGTGAAGAAGAAATGGTGGGGGCTTGTCGGGGTTGCTGTGAGGGTGCCGGGCAGTTGACCGAGGTAGGGTAGCCAGGTGGAAAGCATGGCCAGCCGTAGAGAAATGCTTATTGAAATTCTCAATTATAGTGGATTTATCGGTGGTAACAGTGTTTCCTAGCCTCAGAGCAGTGGGCAGCTGGGAGGAGGTGCTCTTATTCTCCATGGACTTTACAGTGTCCCAGAACTTTTTGAGTTTGTACTACATGATGCAAATTTCTGTTTGAAAGCTAGCCTTAGCTTTCCTAACTGCCTGTGTATATTTGTTCCTAACTTCCCCGAAAAGTTGCATATCACGGGGGCTATTCGATGCTAATGCAAACTCCACAGGATGTTTTTGTGCTGGTCAAGGGCAGACAGGTCTGGAGTGAACCAAGGACTATATATTTTCCTAGTTCTACATTTGTTGAATGGAGCATGCTTATTTTTAAGATGGTGAGGAAGGCACTTTTAAAGAATAACCAGGCATCCTTGAATGGAGCATGCTTATTTAAGATGGTGAGGAAGGCACTTTTAAAGAATAACCAGGCATCCTCTACTGACGGGATGAGGTCAATGTCATTCCAACGCAAGCGTCCCACTTGGCCAAAAGCCAGAAAAAATGTAGCCCGCCAAATTCAAATATATTACTATAAAAATCAATCTTTCATGAAATCACACATGAAAGACATTAAAGCTACACATGTTGTGAATCCAGCCAACATGTCTGATTTCAAAAAGGATTTACGGCGAAAGCACACCAAACGATTATGTTAGCTCAGTACATAGCCACAGAAAAACACAGCCATTTTCCCAGCCAAAGACAGTAGTCACAAAAAGCAGAAATAGAGATAAAATTAATCACTAACCTTTGATGATCTTCATCAGATGACACTCATAGGACATCATGTTACACAATACATTTATGTTTTGTTCGACAAATCTCGGTTGACATTGGCGCCATGTTCAGAAATGCCTCCAAAATATCCGGAGAAATTGCAGAGAGCTACGTCAAATAACAGAAATACTCATCATAAACTTTGATGAAAGATACATGTTTCACATAGAATTAAAGATACACTTGTTCTTAATGCAACCGCTGTATCAGATTTTTTTTAAACGTTACGGAAAAAGCACACCATGCAATAATCTGAGACGGCGCTCAGATATAACAACATTTCTCCGCCATGTTGGAATCAACAGAAATACGAAATGACATCATACATATTCCCTTACCTTTGATGATCTTCATCAGAATGCACTCCCATGAATCCTAGTTCCACAATAAATTGTTGTTTTGTTCGATAATGTCCATTACTTATGTCTAAGTAGCTACTTTTGCTAGCATGTTTAGTGCACATGTCCAAACGCTCGCGCAGATGTAGGCGAACTCGGACGAAAACTTCAAAATGTTATATAACAGGTCGAATAAACTGGCCAAACTAAGTAGAGAATCAATCTTCAGGATGTTGTTATCATAACTATCCAATAACGTTCCAACCGGATAATTCCTTTGTGTCTCTAGAAGTTATGGAAAGAAAGACGATATCGTTTGGAATGCGCGTGACCAGGAACTGGTATTCTGCCAGACCAATGACTGAAACACCTCCCATCCGGCTCAACATCACAGTAGAGGCTTCATTCCACGTTCTACAGACTGTTGACATCTAGTGGAAGGCGTAGGAAGTGCAAACAGATCCATATCTTACAGGGAATTGAATAGGCGACGAGTTGAACATCGACCAGCCTCAGAATTCTCACTTCCTGTTTGGATTTTTTCTCAGGTTTTTGCCTGCCATATGAGTTCTGTTATATTTACAGACATCATTCAAACAGTTTTAGAAACTTCAGAGTGTTTTATATCCAATAATAATATGCATATATTAGCATCTGGGACAGAGTAGGAGGCAGTTCACTATAGGCACGCAATTCATCCAAAAGTGAAAATGCTGCCCCCTATCAAAGAAGTTAAACATGTCCCAGTTTACGTCACCTATTAGCACGACCTCAGAAGATAGATGGGGGGCAATCAATTCACATATGGTGTCGAGGGCACTGCTGGGAGCAGAGGGTGGTCTATAGCAAGCGGCAATGGTGAGAGACTTGTTTCTGGAAAGGTACATTTTTAGAAGCTTGAATTGTTTGGGTACAGACCTGGATAGTAAGACAGAACTCTGCAGCCTATCTTTGCAGTAGATTGCAACTCCACCCCCTTTGGCAGTTCTATCTTGTCAGAAAATGTTATAGTTAGGGATGGAGATTTCAGGGTTTTTGGTGGTCTTCCTAAGCCAGGATTCAGACACGGCTAGGACATTTGGGTTGGCAGAGTGTGCTAAAGCAGTGAATTAAACAAAACTTAGGGAGGAGGCTTCTAATGTTAACATGCATGAAACCAAGGCTTTTACGGTTACAGAAGTCAAGAAATGAGAGCGCCTGGGGAATGGGAGTGGAGCTAGGCACTGCAGGGCCTGGATTAACCTCTACATCACCAGAGGAACAGAGGAGGAGTAGGATAAGGGTATGGCTAAAGGCTATAAGAACTGGTCGTCTAGTACGTCCGGAACAGAGAGTAAAAGGAGCAGGTTTCTGGGAATGGTAGAATAGATTCAAGGCATAATGTACAGACAAAGGTATGGTAGGATGTGAATACAGTGGAGGTAAACCTATGCATTGAGTGACGATGAGAGAGATATTGTCTCTAGAAACATAATTTAAACCAGGTGAGGTCACTGCATGTGTGGGAGGTGGAACTAAAGGGTTAGCTAAGGCGTATTGAGCAGGGCTAGAGGCTCTACAGTGAAATAAGGCATTAATCACTAACCAAAACAGCGATGGACAAGGCATATTGACATTAGGGAGAGGTATGCGTAGCCAAGTGATCATAGGGGTCCAGTGAGTAGCTCAGCGGGCTGAAGACACGGCGATTCAGACAGCTAGCGGGCCGGGGCTAGCAGCTAGCAGTAGGGCCTTAGAGGGACTTTGCAACGGAAGAAGTCTGTTGTAGCCCCCTCGTGCTGTTACGTTGGCAGACCAGTCGTGATGGATCAGCAGAGCTCCGTGTGGTAAAAGGGTCAAGGCCAATTGGAAAAATAGGTATAGTGGCCAAAGAATTTGTCCGATGGACCTCTTCAGCTAACAGTCCGATATGCTCTAGACAGCTAGCGGGCCGCGGGTGGGAGGCTAGCAGAAGGGCATTAAGGGGATGTCGCGACGGAGGAGCCAGTGGAAAAACAACTCGGGCAGATTACGTCGGTAGTCAAGTCGTGATGGATCGGTGGGGCTCCGTGTCGGCAGTAACAGGGGTCCAGGCCAATTGGCAAAATAGGTATTGTAGCCCAAGGAGTGGCTGATGGACCTCTTCGGCTAGCCGGGAAATGGGCCTAGCAAAGACTAGCTCCAGGCTAATTGGTTCTTGCTTCGGGACAGAGACGTTAGCCAGGAGTGGCCACTCGGATAGCAGCTAGCTAGCTGCAATGATCCAGGTGAAATGGTTCAGAGCTTGCAGTAGGAATCCGGAGATATGGAGAAAAATAAGTCCGATTTGCTCTGGTTTGAGTCGCGCTGTGCATACTGGCAAGAGTTGTCCGGGCTATAGGTTAGCTGATCACCGCTAGCAGTGGCTAGCTGACTACTAGCTAGTAGCTAGTTAGCTGGCTAGCTTCTGTTGGGGGTTCCGGTTCAAAAGTAAAGAAAATAGCAGATCCGTACCACATTGGGTGAGGCGGATTGCAGGAGAGTATGTTGAAGTTGAGGTTAATAAAAAGAAATATATGTGAAGAAAAAATATATAAAAAGATATATACACAGGACACGACAAGACGAGGACAAAGATGTCTGACTGCTACGCCATCTTGGAATACTTGCGTGAGAGAGTGATGAAAAAGCGTTACTTGAGAAACATAGCAGTTTAATTTGATTGTTTAGTGTGGTCCTATCAGTTAGACTCGTTTTATGACCCTCTTATGATAGACAACATCTTCCCTAGTTGAAAGTTGATAGGAGATCCTCACCTGCCCCATTTCTATGGCTGATACTGATACTCTGTGTCAGGCCCCCATGCAACCCCCCCCACCCCCCCCTCCTCCGCTCTGGAGGGAGGCAGGGTGCCGATGGCGTCATGCCCTGTGTGTGTTAACGTTATGTTAACGTTGTGTCAACGTTACACGGCTTTATTTGAAGGAGTGTAGATGTCCAGAAAGACAAATGTTCAACATTTATTATCTTTATTTGGCCATCATCTTTGGCTCTGAGGAGAGTGATGATAGCTATTTTTCAGAGGTAAAAAAAGGGAATGCTGTGTGGATTGCCTTGGGGCCATGTTTTATGTTTCTCTCACTCTCTAAATGATGAAGGAAATAGGACATTACCTCCAGGACCGTAGGTGATTGAGAGACAGAAACAAATTAAGTGCAAAGCCTTCCCTTCAAACTGATGTGATATCCAATTCAAACACATTATATGGTTTGAATGGTTGAGTTAGTTGGGGGATTGGAGTGTCCCAGTGTTCGACTTCAGGCTATAGAAGTGTACGTTATGATAAGTTTGTCACCTATTTTGCCACCCTATGTCAATAGGGATTTGTCAATGTAAATAGGAGTTGGTTTTCAGTTCAACAGCTGTTTAGAATCTGTGGAATGTCACTCCTGAACTCAGAGCTACGTGTGCTACGTTCCGTACATTGAGTCGGGAGCAGGATAGTTGTTATTCGGCCATTGGCCCAGTTGTACTGCAAGGACTTCTGATTGGTCAACCCCAGGCTAGGGTAGGGGGTTATAAATGGTGTCCTGTTCCTTTGTTCTGTGGAGAAAAGCTGAGGAGACTGAACATCTACCTCCCAGCATAACATCTATGATTTGTCCTTCTCAAATAAACCTATTTTTCTCCCCCTGATTTGCTTTGGAGTTTGTGTTATTGAAGAATAACATCAACTGCTAACAATATGGACATGGATTGTTTTTGATAGTTTAATACAGTAATATTTCCCTCCAATAGACACGTAGCAGACGTGTTCCTGTCAGACAGTAGTAACCTGCCTTTGACATAAACGATTATACCTGCAGGCGTTAAGTTTATTGTCACATTTAAGTGTATTTATGTTTCGCTGACTCATCCTGTTGTTGTCTGTTGTTTACCCAGGGGGCCTCAGCTCCTTTAGACAGAACCACCAGAGCCTGTGTGACCACTCCCTCCACCTCCACGAGATCCTGAACGCCAGCATGGGCGTCAGTGGGGCCTCCGGCCACACGGGGGCGCTACCTCACTCCATGTCCCTGCCCTCCACACCGGACATCGAGAATGCCGACCTGACGCCAATTCTGCCCTTCCTCTACTTGGGCAATGAGCACGACGCGCAGGACGCCCACAAGCTGCAGCGCTACAACATCAGCTTCGTGCTTAACGTTACCACCCACCTGCCGCTCTACCATTACGATACAGGTCTCTTCAGCTACAAGCGGCTGCCCGCAACCGACAGCAACAAGCAGAACCTGCGCCAGTACTTTGAGGAGGCGTTTGAATTCATCGGTACGTGGGAAATTTTTCCAAGTCTAGTCAGTGCATGGCGGCTTGGCCCACATGAAAAAGTACTATATTGTGTACAATGGTAGGAATACTATAGTATTCACTGTACTGTTTTTGCTGACTTTACTGTAGTATACTGTAGTATTTATAGTTTGCTATAGTATAAATACTGTAGTATATATTGTTTGTATATACTATAGTAATTACTGTAGTGTTTTTGCAGACTGTAGTATACTGTAGTGTCTTTATACTTTAGGATTTACTGTATTTTTGGGGACATTACTGTCGTATTTACTAAAGTGTTTTTGTTTTATTATCTTTGACATAGAAGTGGAGGCTTTCTCCACTGGAGAAATACTAAAATAGCAAATTGTCCATAACCTGTATGTAGGTAGGTAGGTAGGACTGGGTTCTGAACGGAGAGTTTAGTGCTCCTGCTCTTTTCTATAACCTGTAGGGAACACAGTATATGGTCTATATTTGGCATGTAGGTTTTTCACTTACAGGTAGCACAAATTGGGATATGGGGGAGGGGAATGGGCAGGGTATATGCAAATTAAATACTGTAGCATTTACTATAGTAAAACATATATAGTGTTTTTGCAGACATTTCTGTTGTATTTACTAGTGTTTTTTGTGTGGATAATACTGTAGTACTCTATACTATACTACAAAAAAAAAAATCTATACTGAGTACTACACATAATTGAGGGATACTAATGTATAGTATTCTAAAGTATGCTATAGTTTAGGACTAGTAAACTGTAGTATTATTCTATAGTAAACTGTAGTATTTCTTATTTGGGTGGGTGCACAGTAGAAGTGTACACTGAGTGTACAACACATTTAGGAACATCTTCCTAATATTTAGTTGTACCCCCTTTTGCCCTGTAGTATTGTTGACAATTGTTGATACACACGGGAAACAGCCTCAATTCTTTGGGCCATGGACTCTGCAAGGTGTCGAAAGCGTTCCACAGGGAGGCTGGCCCATGTTGACTCCAATGCTTCCCACAGTTGTGTCAAGTTGAATGGATGTCCTTTGGGTGGTGAACAATTGTTGATACACACGGGAAACTGTTGAGCGTGGAAAACCCAGCAAGGTTGCAGTTCTTGACACACTCAAACCTGGCACCTACTACCATACCCCGTTCAAAGGCACTTCAAAATTTTGTCTTGCCCATTCACCCTCACAATCCATGTCTCAGTTTTCTCAAGGCTTAAAAATCCTTCTTTAACCTGTCTCCTCATCTACACTGATTGAAGTGGATTTAACAAGTGACATCAATAAAGGATCATAGCTTTCACCTGGATTCACCTGGTCAGTCTATGTCTTGGAAAGAGCATAACGCATTGTAGACTCKGTGAATAGGGCAGAGCAGGGCAGGGGTTGCAGTTGGTGGCAGTGGTGGGATCTCATTGAATCGATTCAGTTGTATTATTTATTTTCAGGCCACATTATGATTGGAGTTAGTCAGTGATTTAGCTTGGTTGATACATATTCAAATGGCTTGTTTTTAATCGATCAGAGGCTGTGTAGGTTGTCGGACTTTTGAAATTATGGATTTGTTAGCTCTACAGTTAGTATAACGTATGCACAGTGTAGGTTTTGAGTGAGCGGACTGCAGGGAAAAATATGGCACATTAGTTACATAACTAAAACATTAATGTGATGTTGTCGAAGTCTATTTTGTACTACTGCATGTTTTATGTTGCTATGATGAGTTCTATTCTAAAGAGACTAAAATTATTATCTGTTTCTGTTGAAGTCTATTTTGTACAGTGTTTCATGTGCTTTAGCACTAAAACGCTCCTAAAACTCTCCTAAAATGCTCCTCTCTTTCCTTTCTTCAGAGGAAGCACAGCAAGCAGGGGTGGGCCTCTTGATCCACTGCCAGGCGGGTGTGTCTCGCTCGGCCACCATTGTCATCGCCTACCTGATGAAGCACACCTGGATGACCATGACAGACGCCTACAAGTTCGTCAAGACCCGGCGGCCCATCATCTCACCCAACCTTAACTTCATGGGCCAGCTGCTTGAGTTCGAGGAGGACTTGAACAACGGTGTCACGCCGCGCATCCTCACGCCAAAGCTCATTGGGGTGGAGACCATGGTTTAGGAGGACACACGCCATTCCTGCTTTAGGAGGACATCCAACAGGCTACTCTTAAAGGCGGATTCTGAGATGGAAATCTTTATTTCAGAATCTCCTAATCATGCTCTTTTGGGACTGTCACAGGAGTGCCAAAGTTCTTGAGATGAGATACGCCAAAAATCCCAGCTGTTCCGAACTGGCCGGCTTCCCGGAGGAACAGAAGTGTTGGGGAGAGAAAACGGTCAGTGGGAAGCTGTCTGTGCATGACAACGGAGGAGCAAAAACATGGAAGGAAAGGAAAATAGATAAAACGCCATGTTCTGTGGGGACTGAGCAATTTAGTAGTTAGAGAAACTGAACTCTTCAGGCTCACACTGTGCTGTGGCTCATGGTTAATGTTGCAGGCATGGGGCCGAGCTGGCCGAGGCGGTGCCTGTCAGAAAAGATGAAGACTTGTTTGGTGTGTTGATGTTCTTGTTCTATTTTTAGACAGGAGTTTATGGGAGTGACCATGACAAGCCCAAAGTGGCTTACTGTGCAATAATTTCTGAGTGGACTGCCCCTGAGAGCTTGATATTATGTGTATATATGGGTATTCAATGACGATTAAACATTTCCAGCTCGCCGCTGATTTGACATTAAGTAAGTTTTTTAAATTTTTTATTGTTGTTATCAATTCCGTATTTTTTGGCACATGCAATTGTGCTGTTACATTTGGCACAAATTAGATTGACAACATAGTTTTATTTTTTTTGAAGTGTCTCTGTGTGTGTATATTTGTTTCATTCTGTTTACTCTTCAAAAATACTATACATGAAAACATTCACGTTGTCTGTGTTTTTTGTTTTCCAACTGTGTTTTTCCATTGCCCATGACCATCAACCATACCATTTGTTTTTAGTAATACATTTACTGCCATAAAGAGCTTTGTACCACAAGTTTACTGAAAGTAGATATATTGCTCCTCAAACAAAATGGTGGTAATCCTGTTTTATATATTACTTCAGTTGTAAAGTAGATTTGAGGACTATTCTGTGTTTCTTTTTAAATAATTTACCCTCGCTTCTAACTTGTCCCTCTTTTAATGTAGTGTCTAACCTCTCCAGATATATTTTGGTATAGTTGCCCTTATAGTGTATGTTACTACATTTACCCTGACTCTGAATGTGACCGAGTATGATTTACTACATTACAAAGTAACACAGTTCTGAAATGACCTTGAATTGGGCCTCTGGCATCAAACGAGACATTGTATCAAGGGTCATGGTTAAAAGTCAGAACTGTCGTAGAAGGAAGGTACTGTAACCCCTTTCTAATATTTTGAAACCTCCCAGTCCTGCCTCTAAGCTAAGCTAACGGGGAGCTCTTGTTCTGCCACTTCGTGTAACACCAAGCTCAGTACTAGTGCCTCTATCTATGCCTTAACTAACACCTATCTTTTCTCCACTGGATCTTTTTGCGGCACTGTACAGTACAGGCCATCATCGCATGCAGACAGAAGCAGCCGAGCAGGCTGGGGTCGACTACACGGCCTGCGGATGCAAACCAAACCTTCAGCAGCAGCAGTAGTCAACTCTGTGATACATTCAAAAGGATATTAAGGCAGTTTGCACACAGTTTCACTCCAAAGAGCCTGTCACAGCATTTGTTTTAAAACCAAATTTCACTAATGGAATCTGTGCTGCTTTGGTTTTTAAGGCACTTTGGGCTATTAGGCCTTTAGATAATGTGTATTTTAAAATGACTTTGATCTGGTGCTGAATCTGATATTTGAAAGGAGAATTGAGATCCTGAGCAACTTATAGTCCAGGCCTCTTCCACACAGGCTGTGCTGAAGCAGAAAAGTCTGTTATGATGGCTGTGTGTGTGACCCCGCGCTGAGCTTTTGAATCTCATCAAAGGCGAGTCACTGAAATGTTTCCTTGCATAATGCATGCTGTTTCAAACAAGGCGATGTGCAGCCACTTAGCTGCTAATTATGTTGATGCTCAGTTTTGGCCCCAACTAGCGTTAGCATTAGCGTTAGCGCGACAACAAACAATGGTGGACTATACAACAAAAGACAAAACAGGGTCCTATTCAATAGGGCATGCAATGTTTAAATATTTTCGCAACAGAAAATGGAAATTCGAGTTTT
Source organism: Salvelinus sp. IW2-2015 (assembly GCF_002910315.2). Taxonomy (NCBI): domain Eukaryota; kingdom Metazoa; phylum Chordata; class Actinopteri; order Salmoniformes; family Salmonidae; genus Salvelinus; species Salvelinus sp. IW2-2015. The sequence goes on along the minus strand of NC_036854.1, from coordinate 22,938,513 downwards.
CATTGGATAAGGGGGTCCGGCCCGCAAGGGGGTCCAAAATTGGGCGGGATAACTCAATATTCTTTAAAATGACTAAAACCAAATGGAAATTAGAATGGACCTACATTTATACAGTTTCTTGACGGTATCCAGCTCGCTAATATTCACCAAAATGAAAGCTAGACAGTCAGGGAGTATCGAAAATTCGAAAAACGATGGATAGATTCAAATTTTGGATAGATGCAAATTTAGATGCAAATTTTTACGCCGTGGAAATATAACACATTTTCAGTGCGGCACTCCGGATCTCGTTGAAGACCGGCCCGGGGCAATTTTTTTGGGACACCCCTGATTTAGTGCTTGATGAATATACTAGTGGCTGAATAAATGAGGAAAAGTATACTTAAATATGCTTTGCACGCGCAATCATAATATTTGTGTGGCAGTGTCCTTGGGGTTTGAACTGAAGTTACTTTGCATATAGGTTATATACATACTGTTGCTACTGCTGCACCAAAAACCTCCTGATTATTCATCGTATAGTCCTCTCAAGAAAACATTTGAGAGTTGAGGGAGACTACAAGACAAAGTAAGCAAATTGAGGTGCTCTTTAGGAGATTGCACAGCTAAAGAGAGTACAAAGCATTTATCTATCCACAAAATATCTATGTATAGGGGTAATAAATTATATTTTTTGAATTCTCACCTATTCTTCCTGTCTTCAGTTGCTATGATCATTTACAGTACATTGGTGTATATTGGTGCTATACAAACACTGTACGTGACAGGTCTTCAAAAGTTTGCCACATGTTTGTAGCTTGTACATTTACAGTATATGAAATGATAACCATCTGCAAAAAAAGTACACATCTGAACCCATTAAGTAAAAAATATAAACCCCATTTCTCTTCCACTGGTTTCCAAACTTGTTCCCTATCGGCACATCTTTGCTTTTCATTTGTAATTACAGTCTGGTATTTGATTGATAAATGTTACTGTTGTACATTCTTCTTCTCTGGTTGGAAAACAAAGCATGTGTGTTGAGTGTCCCCGGTCGGTTCACGAGAGACGCTCATAACTCTCTACTGTCTGTCCAATGATGCTCTCTCACTGTGGATGTCGAGCTTTTATGCCTCGTTCCAAATGGCACTCAATATCAGCGATTTGGGGGATTTTAGTTTCTTGTTAAAAAAGACTGTAAAATGACCAGGAATTCAGCTATAATGGGTTTACTTTAGGACATCTGTTCCCAAGTATTCCCACAAATAGAAAAATCGTATCGCAATGTAATCAATATATTAAATTATTGTTCTTTTCAAATGCAATCTCTTTTTGGGTTTAGCTGTGGTCAATTTGCAGTTTACAAATTATTCAAATTATGTTCCGTCCCCCCTCTGACAAAAATCAGCTCGCGGCTGAATCTATTTGCCTACCCATGCCCTACATAGTGCACTTCTTTTGATTAGACTTGTCGAAAGGAGTGCATTAAATAGGGAATAGGGTGCCATTTGGGAGGCAAATTTTGTGTCTCTCGCCAAGGCGGTTTTGAGTGACAGCTCCCTGAAAGGGATTCTGGTGTATGGCTTTTATTTGGAAAGACACCTCTGTATTAGAACCATATAAAACTGTCATATTTGATTTGGGACTGTTTATGGCTAGACCTGTTTAAGAGTTTCTGCTTTGGGCTCGGAGACTCTGGGGAGAACAGGGGGGTCACTATACAAGTGTATGTACTTTAACAGTGAGTGTGTGTCTATAGTTCCGCAGTTAAAGCATATACTCTATATTCACAACTTTTCTATGCATAAATTTATATCCATTACTATTTTTGCACTGACCTATGGATGGACAGCTGGATTTTATTTTTTCACAAAGGGTGCTATTATAATGGAGGCCTTCTCCCGGACAACACCTTTTTGCATGACCTGCTTAATATTCCCCCCTATGACGGATCTATGACTATGAACCTCTCCTCCTCTCTATTCTTAAACAGTTGTGGTTTAAGCACTGTCATTTTGTAATCCCTTCCCTACTTGTAAGGTTTAAAATAAACCGAGGCTAAAAGTTTTATCTGGGGTTGCGTGTGTTTTTGCGTCTGTAAAAATGTTTACGTGTTCTCTTCCTTTTGATTCCATTTCCTGGTTGTATTGACTGTAAGCACACACATTTTGGGTAAATATTTGATTGTTATGTACATTATAACCCAGCAACAACAATAACAACAACAGTTTCACCACAGTGTAACACTACCACGCAGTCCATAAAGAGTGGCACTATTCCCAGTTATCCCAGCCTACTGAAATGCGAATAGTCACGTCGCCGCTGCACCGAAGCAGAGTTGTGAATTATTTGCACTCGTCCATTGAACCCTGTGTCACATAGCTGCAGGACTTATGGGCCTATATTTACTCCAACCCTGCAGGAATCCACTGCTGCATGGCTAGGGGGAATAGGGGGGTTTGATTAACACAGAGCGGGTCAAGTTCCCTCCATAGGAACAGGCCCAGAAATAGTTTTTAGTGTTGTTTCTAATTACGAGTGATGAGCGGCCCTGCCTCATTAATCCTTTCCTTTCAGCACTGGGCAGGCCGGCAGCACCAGAATAGCCCTGATCTTAGCGCTGCTGCATGCACGCCACTCCCTCCCTGCTCCCCACTCTCCGGCCCTGGCTACGCTTCATGGACGTATTAGGAAAGGCAGGCTCTCCCAGCTCTGGGCCCAAGAGGATGGCCTATCTCTTGGACACACACACACACAATATAAACACACACACATACATTATGTACACTTGCGTACTGTAAATAGGCACACACACACACACACACACACACACACACACACACACACACACCACACACACACATACACAAACAAACGCATGCACTTGCGCCCACACACACACTCAAACACACATAGCTACATACACCTATACAATAGGCGGACGGTGGCACCTTAATTGCGGAGGAGGGGGTGATTGTAATGGTTGAAACAGGATCAAAGGAATTGTATTAAACCCATCAAACACATGGTTTCCATGTGGTTGATACCATTCCATTTACTGCATTACAGCCATTATTAAGAGTCGTCCCCTCAGCAGCCTCCTGTGACGTACACACACAGTTGTATACACTCTGCTGCCTCCCAGCCAGAGGACTCAGAAATAAACCAGGGAGGATGTTTCAGTTTGAGCCCTGCTGCACTGGTAACCGTCAAAACAGTTTCCTGTGTCATAGGAGGGATGAAATCAACCTACTCGCACGATATCCCTTCAAGCCTGGGTAAAATACTGTAACACAACTACTGCAGCTGCTCTCTAAGGTGCTGCTTGCCAGAGCTAAACTATGCTACCGAAAAACTAGAATGCTTCAATATTGTTATACTGTGGCCTGATGAGATAACTGAGAACTGGTTGATTTATGCACATGTCAAATACAGGTTTTAAAGTCCCAGGCCTCCACACAGGTTTTTTTCTAAACTTCAGGGAAACATGTACAGTGCCTTCAGAAAGTATTCATACCCCTTGACGTTTTCCACATTTGTTTGTGTTACCGCCTGAATTTTGTGTCACTGGCCTACACAAAATACTCCATCGTGTTAAAGTGGAAGTACACTACCGGTCAAACGTTTTAGAACACCTAACTCAATCAAGGGTTTTTCTTTATTTTTATAATGTTCTACATTGCAGAATAATAGTGAAGACATCAAAACTACGAAATAACACATATGGAGTCATGTAGTAACCAAAAAAAGTGTTAAACAATTCTAAATATATTTTATATTTGAGATTCTTCAAATAGTCACCCTTTGCCCTGGTGACAGCTTTGCACACTCTTGGCATTCTCTCCGCCAGCTTCACTTGGATTGCGTGGGAACTCTTGAAAGAGTTCCCACATATGCTGAGCACTTGTTGGCTGCTTTTCCTTCACTCTGCGATCTGACTCATCCCAACCATCTCAATTTGGTTGAGGTCGGGGGGATTGTGGAGGCCAGGTCATCTGATGCAGCACTCCATCACTTTCCTTATTGGTAAAATAGCCCTTACATAGCCTGGATGTGTGTTGGGTCATTGTCCTGTTGAAAAACATATGATAGTCCCACTAAGCCCAAACCAGATGGGATGGCGTATCGCTGCAGAGTGCTGTGGTAGCCATGCTGGTTAAGTGTGCCTTGAATTCTAAATAAATCACAGACAGTGTGTCACCAGCAAAGCACCCCCACACCATAACATCTCCTCCTCCATTATTTACGGTGGGAAATACACATGCGGAGATCATCTGTTCACCCACACCGCGTCTCACAAAGACACGGGGGTTGGAACCAAAAATCTCCAATTTGGACTCCAAACCAAAGGACAAATTTCCACCGGTCTAATGTCTAACATTTATTTGGGCTTCAATTTCTGGGGCTGGTAACTCTATTGAACTTATCCTCTGCAGCAGAGGCAACTCTGGGTCTTCCATTCCTGTGGCGGTCCTCATGAGAGCCAATTTCGTCATAGCGCTTGATGGTTTTTGCGACTGCACTTGAAGAAACTTTCAAAGTTCTTGAAATGTTCTGTATTGACTGACCATCATGTATTAAAATAATGATGGACTGTCATTTCTCTTTGCTTATTTGAGCTGTTCTTGCCATAATATTGTCTTGGTCTTTTACCAAATAGGGCTATCTTCTCTATACCACCCCTACTTGTCACAACACAACTGATTGGCTCAAACGCATTAAGAAGGAAAGAAATTCCACAAATTAGCTTTTAAGAAGGCACACCTGTTAATTGAAATGCATTGCAGTTGACATTGCAATCCATGTATATAAAGCTCTTAGAGATTTACCCAGATAGACTCATAGCTGTAATCACTACCAAAGGTGATTATAACATGTATTTACTCAGTGGGTTGAACACTTATGTAATCAAGATATGTTAGTGTCTATTTTATAGTTATTTTTATAATTGTTAAAATTTTTGGTCTAGATCGATGACAAAAAACCCCAAATCAATACATTTTCATCACACCTTGTAAGACAACAAAATGTGGAAAGAGTAAAGGGTGTGAGTACTTTCTGAAGGCACTGTACAACACGAAATAACCTAAAACATACCAAAAACAAACAAAAGCCTTTTTTTTGTTTTGTTAAAATAACATCAAATTGATCATAAATACAGTGTAGACATTGTTAATGTTGTAAATGACTATTGTAGCTGGAAACGGCAGATTTTTTATGGAATATCTACATAGGTGTACAGAGGCCCATTATCAGCAATGTGTTCCAATGGAGTGTTGTGTTAGCTAATCCAAGTTTATCATTTTAAAAGGCTAATTGATCATTAGAAAACCCTTTTGCAATTATGTTAGCACAGCTGAAAACTGTTGTGATGATTAAAGAAGCAATAAAACTGGCCTTCTTTAGACTAGTTGAGTATCTGGAGAATCAGCATTTGTGGGTTCGATTACAGGCACAAAATGGTCAGAAACTAAGAACTTTCTTCTGAATCTCGTCAGTCTATTCTTGTTCTGAGAAATTAAGGTTATTCCATGCGAGAAATTGCCAAGAAACTGAAGATCTCGTACAACTCTGTGTACTACTCCCTTCACAGAACAGCGCAAACTGGCTCTAACCAGAAAAGAAAGAGTGGGAGGCCCCGGTGCACAACTGAACAAGAGGACAAGTACATTACAGTGTCTAGTTTGAGAAACAGATGCCTCACAAGTCCTCATCTGGCAGCTTCATTAAATAGTACCCGCAAAACACCAGTCTCAATGTTAACAGTGAAGAGGCGACTCCGGGATGCTGGCCTTCAAGGCAGAGTTCCTCTGTCCAGTGTCAGTGTTATTTTGCCCATCTTAATATTTTATTTTCATTGGCTAGTCAGATATGGCTTTTTCTTTGCAACTCGGAGCATCCCGGAGTTGACTCTTCACTTTTGAACAAAGCCATCACCTACAGAGAAATAAACCTGGACAAGTGCCCCCTAAGCAAACTGGTCCTGGGGCTCTGTTCACAAACACAAACAGACCCCACAGAGCCCCAGGACAGCAACACAATTCAAGCAAATCATGAGAAAACAAAAATCTGACACGTTACAAAGAATTTACCAAACAACCGTGCGAACTAGAATGCTATTTGGCCCTACACAGAGAGTACACAGTGGCAGAATACCTGACCACAGTGACTGACCCAAAATGAAGGAAATATTTGACAAAATTAAGGAAAAAATTGCCTTGTTATTGAAAATGGCCACCGAAGGCAGACCTGGCTTTCAAGAGAAGACAGTGTATGTGCACACTGCCCACAAAATGAGGTGGAAACTGAGCTGCACTTCCTAACCTCCTGCCAAATGTATGACCATATTAGAGACACATATTTCCCTCAGATTACACATACCCACAAAGAATTCGAAAACTGGATGGACATCAGAAATAGAGGAAGGACTGAAAACAAACAAAATATAACTATTGTAAAATAGATTGTGTCTTAAAATGTGTATAAGATGTATAAACTGAAGGTAGAAGCCTAAGTGTTATTGTTTATTAGTTTACTCCAATTGGGGGAAGGGTGGTAAGGTTTGCGGGGAATAATAAAGGTATATTCAAAAAAAWAWATATATATCTATATAGGTATGTGTATGTACAGTATATATTTGTACATGTATGCATATGTGTATGTACGTGTATGTATATGGATATATTTATGAAAAAAATATATGGGGGATTGGAAATGATGCAGACCATTACATTGATGGAAGCAACAATCTTTCCGCAATATTAAGCTGATCCACCCCCATTTTTTTTTAAATAAATAAAATAAGAATTCGAAAACATATCCAATTTTGATAAACTTGATAAATATCTATTGGGTGAAATACCACAGTGTGCAATCACAGCGGTAGGATTTGTGACCTGTTGCCACAAGAAAAGGGCAACCAGTGAAGATCAAACAGCACTGGAAATACAACCTATATGTATGTTTATTTATTTTCCTTTTTGTACTTTACTAACTACTTGCACATCATTGCAACACTGTATTATTATTTTCGCTGTTTATTATCTATGCATTGTCACTTCACCCCTACCTACATGTACAAATTACCTCAACTAACTTGTACCCCTGCACACTGACTCGGTACCGGTACCCCCTGTATATAGCCTCATTATTGTTATTTTATTGTGTTACTTTTTAGTTATTTCGGTAAATATTTTCTTAACTATTCTTGAAATGCTCTGTTGGTTAAGGGCTTGTAAGTAAGAATTTCACAGTAAGGTCTACACTTGTTGTATTCGGCGCATGTGACAAATAAAGTTTGATTTGATTTGTATATATACATAATATGACATTTGAAATGTCTTTATTCTTTTGGAACTTTAGGAAGTGTAATGTTTACTGTTCATTTTCTGTTGTTTATTTCACTTTAGTTTATTATCTATTTCAACTTGCTTTGTCAATGTAAACATATGTTTCCCATGCCAATAAAGCCCTTAAATTTAAATTAAATTGAGAGAGAGAGAGATATAGGTAGAGAGAAAGAGCGAGAGAGAGCGAGAGAGAGAAAGAGAAAGAGGAGAGAGAGACATGCGTAGAGGAGAGCAGGGTCCTGGCCCATTTCACATGGGTCCACCAAGGAAATTACAGCCAGGTCTTCAGGCGTAACACAGGCTCCATGGCCACTCCTCTATGCAAACTACAAATTAATCTCTGTGGAAGTGAGGAGGACAGGGAAGGACAAGGAGAGTTAAGGCCATACACTTGAGGAAGAGACAAGTTTTCAAGAGATATGGGTTCATTGATTATCTGTTATGTTTACGTCTATCGAATTGGCTAAAACAGAAACAGCAGGGGTTCAAACTTTAGAACCCAGTTCCTACATTTGAATTTAAAATTTGATTTTATCAAGCTAAACTATGCTACATTTTATCTCTGGGACCCTCGGGATGACAAATCAGAGCAAGATTACTGAATGTAAGTACATTATTTACATTATTACATTGAGTACATTGTTTAAGTACATTATTTACATTGTCCATTTGGAAGACCCAAATGGAAAGCAGGAAGCTTTAACTTCCTGACTGATGTCTTGAGATGTTGCTTTTATATATCCACATTATTTTCCTTCTCATGATGCCATCTATTTTGTGAAGTGCACCAGTCCCTCCTGCAGCAAAACACCCACACAACATGATGCTGCCACCCCAATGCTTCACGGTTGGGATCGTGTTCGTCGGCTTGCAAGCCTCCCCCTTTTTCCTCCAAACATAATGATGGTCATTATGGCCAAACAGTTCTATTTTTGTTCCATCAGACCAGGGGACATTTCTCCAAAAAGTACGATCTTTGTCCCCATGTGCAGTTGCAAACCGTAGTCTGGCTTTTTTATGGCGGTTTAGGAGCAGGGGCTTCTTCCTTGCTGAGCGGCCGTTCAGGTTATGTTGATATAGGACTCGTTTTACTGTGAATATAGATACTTTTGTACCTGTTTCCTCCAGCATCTTCACAAGGTCCTTTGCTGTTGTTCTGGAATTGATTCGCACTTTTCGCACCAAAGTACGTTCATCTCTAGGAGACAGAATGCATCTCCTTCCTGAGTGGTATGACAGCTGCGTGGTCCCATGGTGTTTCTACTTGCGTACCATTGTTTGTACAGATGAACGTGGTACCTTCAGGCATTTGGAAATTGCTCCCAAGGATGTACCAGGCTTGTGGAGGTCTACAATTTATTTACTGAGGTCTTGGCTGATTTCGTTTGATTTTCCCATGATGTCAAGCAAAGAGGCACTGAGTTTGAAGGTAGGCCTTGAAATACATCCACAGGTACACCTCCAATTGACTSAAATTATGTCAATTAGCCTATCAGAAGCTTCTAACGCCATGACATCATTTTCTGGAATTTTCCAATCTGTTTAAAGGCACAGTCAATTTAGTGTTTTTAAACTTCTGACCAACTGGAATTGTGATAAGTGAAATAATCTGTCTGTAAAAAAGTGTTGGAAAAATTACTTGTATTGTGCACAAAGTATATGTCCTAACCGACTTGCCAAAACTATAGTTTGTTAACAAGACATTTGTGGAGTGGTTGAAAAACAAGTTTTAATGACTCCAACCTAAGTGTATGTAAACTTCCGACTTCAACTGCACATAACTATTCTGTCCTATGTATTCTTCAGATATACTACTTATTCAATCCATAAACTGTCGGTGTTGTCTATACATCCCATCACATACACTATATATACAAAAGTATGTGGACACCTCTTCAAATGAGTGGATTCGGCTATTTCAGCCACACTCGTTGCTGACAGGTGTATAAAATCGAGCACACTGCCATGCAGTGTGACAAACATTGGCAGTAGAATGGCCTTACTGGTGCGCTCAGTGACTTTCAACTTTGCACTGTCATGGGATGCCACCCTTCTAACAAGTCAGTTTGTCAAGTTTCTGCTCAGCTAGAGCTGCCCCAGTCAACTATAATTGCTGTTATTGTGAAGTGGAAATGTCTAGGAGCAACAACGGCTCAGCCGCGAAGTGGTAGGCCACACAAGGTCACAGAACAGGACAGCCGAGTACTGAAGCACGTAGTACATACAAATCGTCTGTCCTCGGTTACAACAATCACAGCCGAGTTCCAAACTGCCTCTGGAAGCAACGTCAGCACAAGAACTGTTCATCAGGAGCTTCATGCGCAATGCCAAGCGTCGGCTGGAGTGGTGTATAGCTCGCCGTCATTGGACTCTGGAAGAGTGGAAATGCATTCTCTGGAGCGATGAATCACGCTTCACCATCTGGCAGTCCGACAGACGATTCTGGGTTTGGCGGATGCCAGGAGAACACTACCTGCCCTAAGTTTGGTGGAGGAGGTATAATGGTCTGGGTCTGTTTTTCATGGTTCGGGCTAGGCCCCTTGGTTCCAGTGAAGGGGAATCTTAACGTTACAGCATTCAATGACATTCTAGARGATTCTATGCTTCCAACTTTGTAGCAACAGTTTGGGGAAGGCCCTATCCTGTTTCAGCATGACAAAGCCCCCATGCACAAAGCGTGTTCCATACAGAAATGGTTTGGTGAGATCTGTGTGGAAGAACTTGACTGGCCTGAACAGAACCCTGACCTCAACTCCATCGAACACCTTTGGGATAAATTAGAACACCGAGCCAGGCCTAATCGCCCAACATCATAGTCCGATCTCACTAATGCTCTTGTGGCTGAATGAAAGCAAGTCCTCGCAGCAATGTTCCAACGTCTAGTGGAAAGCCATCCAAGATGAGTGGAGGCTGTTATAGCAGCAAAGAGGGGACCAGCTCCATATTAATGCGCATGATTTTGGAATGAGATGTTCGAGGAGCAGGTGTTTACATACTTTTGGTCATGCAATGTATGTACAAATTTATATACATTTTGTTCTTTAACTTTTTAGATTTGTGTGTATTGTTGTGTATCGTTAGATATTACTGCACTGTTGTAGCTAGGACATATGTGTATGCGACCAATAAAATGTGATTTGATTTGATTTGTGATATAATGACATTGACCACACAATTAGCCGCTCTGATTTTACAGCTTTTACACAGTTGTACCTCCAACACCACCGAAACACCAGCTATGCGGGTGTCGGCTATCGCCGGGTTAACACTTCATAGGATAAAATCTAGGCCAAAGTCATTTTTTTTTCAAATCTCTAATTGTAGTATGGTACAAATGGTGCTGTTGGCTCTCTGGGTCTAGATGTGTATTAGCTACACACACAGAATCACCCCAGTGCCCCGACCAGTCCGACAGATAGGCGAGGGGCCAGTGGCTCTGAGCACGATGATAGGATATCTCCATGTAGCTGTCTTACTAAGCATGCACACACACACACACATAAAAATGTCCTTGTTTTTGAAAGAAATACAGTGTAGACATTGTTAATGTTGTAAATTACTATTGTAGCTGGAAACGGCAGATTTTTTATGGAATATCTACATAGGCGTACAGAGGCCCATTATCAGCAACCATCACTCCTGTGTTCCAATTGCACGTTGTGTTAGCTAATCCAAGTTTATCACTTTAAAAGGCTAATTGATCATTAGAAAACCCTTTTGCAGTTATGTTAGCACAGCTGAAAACTGTTGTGATGATTAAAGAAGCAATAAAACTGGCCTTCTTTAGACTAGTTGAGTATCTGGAGAATCAGCGTTTGTGGGTGCACAACTGAGCAAGAGGACAAGTACATTAGAGTGCCTAGTTTGAGAAACAGACGCCTCACAAGTCCTCACCTGGCAGCTTCATTAAATAGTACCCGCAAAACACCAGTCTCCACGTCAACAGTGAAGAGGCGACTCCGGGATGCTGGCCTTCTAGGCGGAGTTGCAAAGAAAAAGCCATATCTCAGACTGGCCAATAAAAAGAAAAGATTAAGATGGGCAAAATTACACAGACACTGGACAGAGGAACTCTGCCTAGAAGGCCAGCATCCCGGAGTCGCCTCTTCACTGTTGACGTTGAGACTGGTGTTTTGTGAGTACGAAAATGGATGCACGCACTACTGTAAGTCGCTTTGGATAAAAGGCATATATTATTATATGATAAAACAGATCACCTCATCATAATAATGATGCATAACTTCATCATCAACATTATTATGATTTGACTTAGTTTATTTATATCTACAATCACTACATCCCCAGAGAAGCCTGTTGTATATTGGGCTGTGGGATGGTGAATTCCTTCAGTCCCAGTAGTCCTAGTACCTAAAAAAGGAACATTCTCCCTGACATCCCTCTTCTCCTTGGGTCCACATTAAATGTCACACCACAACTTTTTTTCAGAATGGATACTTTTCTGGAGCTGAATCAGGGCTTTTATAAATAGCACTGGCTGCGATAACAATACTGTGACTCCCAGTGTGGATGATAGCCTACTGTAGCTGAGGGCACCTGGCTCTATGGCCATGGTCTGCAGTCATTCCCAAAGAGAAATAGTGAAGCCCATTGCTTCCCTCTGGTGGACAAATGATGTGCTAGCAAGCAAATTACGTATTCAGAACCATGCCCATAAAACCGTTAAAAAGATTGGCCCTGTTTTCTGAATGAAGTAAGGCATTCCAAACTTCAGAGAGTGAATTCAAGGGTGAGTGCAAGAATACACAAGTTATATCATCTCATAAGCTTACAGTCAGCGTCATATGGTTGTTATAAGTATGTTCAGTCACACACTGCTTTAAGGCTTGCATCGCTCACATCCCTATGTGGTGGCAAATGAGCCAATGGAACTAGGACTATGACATATAGTACAATGACCACACATCCTAACCTTACAGTATGACTAGTCTTACTGGTTACTCAAACTTATTTTTTAACATATCTAGGCATACATGGTCTGAAGTAGAAGAATTCACAAACGTACTTGTATCCATTCTGGATAGAATGTTAAAGTAGTGTATTTTTGGCTATCTAGGCTTCAGGCTCAATATCTGAAACACTGAATTTGAGATTGAGAGTGGGGATTTCAGGAGGCTTGCTGAAAGATACAAAATCATCACAGGCAAGTATTATACTGTAGGCTACAGTCTTCTGCTTTCTCAGCTTGTCGTCTATGTAAGCTCTCTCCCTCATACATATTCCATCCCTTCTCTTACAAATCTTAATTTGACCAGTACTCGAGCAGGATTACTGTTAAAAGTGCATTACTGTTAATATAACCATGTGTTAGTGCGGGTTTTCAGTGAATTTGTGTAAATCATGAAGCTCATCTGCAGTTCATGCAGTGCAGGAACATTCTCAGCAACAAAATAGTGATCAAATTAAGACTCTTCATCTATACATCTCTTTGTTTCTCCTCTTACCTACACTACATGACCAAAAGGACACCTGCTTGTCGAACATCTCATTCCAAAATCATGGGCATTAATATGGAGTTGGTCTCCCCTTTGCTACTATAACAGCCTCCACTCTTCTGGGAAGACTTTCGAGTAGATGTTGGAACATTGCTGCGGGGACTTGCTTCCATTCAGCCACAAGAGCATTAGTGAGGTCAGACTATGATGTTGGGCGATTAGGCCTGGCTCACAGTCGGTGTTCCAATTCATCCCAAAGGTGTTTGATGGGGTTGAGGTCAGGTCTCTGTTCAGGCCAGTAAAGGTCTTCGATACCAATCTCGACAAACCATTTCTGTATGGACCTCGCTTTGTGCACTGTCATGCTGAAACAGGATAGGGCCTTCCCCAAACTGTTAGCCCAGAAAATCTTAAGTGTTATTACATACAGCCGAGAAGAACTATTGGATATCAGAGCGACGTCAACTTACCAACATTAAGACCAGGAATGCGACTTTCCCAGGGCACCCAGGGCATTTMATCTGATTCCAGAGGCCAACCCAAAACATTGTTGCCGCAGAAGAGGTAGACGGAGCGGCCTTCTGGTCAGACTTCGGAGGAGTGCACACCACCCACCGCTTCCGAGTATATTACTCGCCAATGTCCAGTCTCTAGATCTCGGCATCTCCCGGGTGGCGCAGTGGTCTAGGGCACTGCATCGCAGTGCTAGCTGCGCCACCAGAGTCTCTGGGTTCGCGCCCAGGCTGGGCTGGGTTCGCGCCCAGGCTCTGTCGCAGCCGGCCGCAACCGGGACATCCGTGGGGCGACGCACAATTGGCATAGCGTCGTCCGGGTTAGGGAGGGTTTGGCCGGTAGGGAGGGTTTGGCTGATTAGGGATATCCTTGTCTCAGTAAATAAAAAAATGTAATAAAATGTATGCACTCTACTGTAAGTCGCTCTGGATAAGAGCGTCTGCTCTTGGCCGGTAGGGATATCCTTGTCTCAGTATGTAAAAATGTAATAAAATGTATGCACTCTACTGTAAGTCGCTCTGGATAAGAGCGTCTGCTAAATGACTAAAATGTAAAAAAAAATGTAGATAACGAGGTTGTCACACCCTGTTCTGTTTCACCTGTTTTTGTGATGGTCTCCACCCCACTCCAGGTGTCACCCATCTTCCCCATTATCCCCTGTGTACTTATACCTGTGTTCTCTGTTTGTCTCTTGCCAGTTCGTCTTGTTTGCTCAAGTCAACCAGCGTTTCGTGTCTCATCTCCTGTTTTTTCCAGTCTCTCCTTCCTGGTTTTGACCCTTGCCTGTCCTGACTCCGAGCCCACCTGCCTGACCACTCTGCCTTCCCCTGACCGTGAGCCTGCCTGCCAACCTGTACCTTTGCCCCCCACTGGATTTACCGACCTCTGCTTTACTCTGACCCTGAGCCTGCCTGCCAGTCGGTACCATTACCCCACCTCTGGTTTACTGACCCCTGAATGCCTTGACCTGTCTATTGCCTGCCCCTGTTGGAATATTAAACCATTGTTTATTCGACGTGGTCTGCATCTGGGTCTTACCTTCATACCTGATAGAGGAAGACAAATTCGGTCATGGGTTGCTTTCCAGAGAGACATCAGGGATTGTAACATGCTCTGTTTCACGGAAACATGGCTCTCTCGGTATATGTTGTCGGAGTTGGTACAGCCACCGGGATTCTTTATACAGCACGCCGACAGAAATAAACATCTCTCCGGGAAGAAGGGCGGGGGTGTATGCTTCATGATTAACGACTCAAGGTGTAATCGTAACGACATACATTAACTCAAGTACTTTTGTTCACCTGACCTAGAATTCCTCACAATCAAATGCCGACCATATTATCTCCCTAGCGAATTCTCGTCAGTTATTGTCACAGCCATGTATATCCCCCCTCAAGCCGATACCACGACGGCCTGCAAACTGGAAAACATATATCCAGAGGCTGCATTTATTGTAGCTGGGGATTTTAACAAAGCAAATTTGAGAACAGGGCTACCTAAATTCTATCAGCATATTGATTGTAACACACATGCGGGCAATACACTGGATAACTGCTACTCTAACTTCCGCTATGCTTACAAGGCCCTACCCCGTCCTCCTTTCGGCAAATCTGACCACGAATCCATTTTGCTCCTCCCGTCCTACAGGCAGAAACTCAAACAGGATGTACCGGTGAAAAGAGCGATTCAACGCTGGTCTGACCAATCGGAATCCACACTTCAAGATTGTTTTGATCACGCGGACTGGGATATGTTCCGAGTAGCCTCAGAGAATAATATCGATTTATACGCTGATTCGGTGAGTGAGTTATTAAGGAAGTGCATAGGAGATGTTGTACCCACTGTGACAATTAAAACAGCAAAACTGAAAGCGCAAACCACCGCATTTAACCATGGAAAGATGACGGGGAATATGGCTGAATATAAACAGTGTAGTTATTCCCTCCGCAAGGCAATCAAACAAGCAAAATGTCAGTATAGGGACAAAGTGGAGTCGCAATTCAATGGCTCAGACACAAGACGTATGTGYCAGGGTCTACAGACAATCACGGACTACAAAAAGAAAACCAGTCTTGCTTCCAGACAAACTTAACTTCTCTAGGGTTAGGGGGCAGCATTCTGAATTTTGGATGAAATGCATGCCCAAATTAAACTGCCTGCTTCTTGGACCCAGAAGATATGATATGCCTATAACTGGTAGATTTGGATAGAAAACACTCTAAAGTGTCCAAAACTGTTAAAATAGTGTCTGTGAGTATAACAGAACTGATTTGGCAGGCGAAAACCTGAGAAAAATTCATTCAGGAAGTATTTTTGTTGTTGTTGGTTTTGTAGTTTTCTATTCAATGCCATTACAGTATCCATTGACTTAGGACTCAAATTGCAGTGTCTATGCCTTCCACTAGATGTCAACAGTCTTTAAAAAATTGTTTCAGGCTTGTATTCTGAAAAATGAAGAAGTAAGAGCAGTCTGAATGAGTGGACCCTAAAGTGTCACAGAGCTTTGTTTCTTGTTTACCTTTTAAATTGACGACATTATTGTCCGGTTGAAATATTATCGATTATTTAGGCTAAAAACAACCTGAGGGTTGAATATAAACATCGTTTAACATGTTTCTATGAACTTTACGGATACAATTTAGATTTTTTGGTCTTCCTGTTTTGACTGCGTTTGAGCCTGTGGATTACTGAAGAAAACGTGCGAACAAAACTGAGGTTTTTGGATATAAAGAGACTTTATCGAACAAAATGAACATTTATTGAGTAAATGAATGTCTGCTGAGTGCAACCATATGAAGATCATCAAAGGTAAGGGATTCATTTTATCTCTATATCTGACTTGTGTAACTGTTCTACTTGGCTGGTTACTGTTTGTAATGAATTGTCTAGTGGGCTATGTTCTCAAAAAATCGTAAGGTATGCTTTCGCCGTAAAGCATTTTTWAAATCTGTCACGGTGGTTGGATTCACAAGAAGTTCATCTTTAAACCTATGTAAAATATGTTTTGTTTTCTGAATTTTTATAATGAGTATTTCTGTATTTGAATTTGGCGCCCAGCAGTTTCACTGGCTGTTGAGGAGGTGGGACGCTAACGTCTCACGTACCCAAGAGAGGTTAACACCTTCTTTGCCCGTTTTGAGGATAATACAGTGCAGACCGCTACCAAGAACTGCGGGCTCTCTCTGTCCTTCACCATGGCCGACGTGAGTAAGACATTTAAACATGTTAACCCTCGCAAGGCTGCCCGGCCCAGACAGCATCCCTAGGTTCTCTATGTTCTCAGAGCATGCACAGACCAGATGGTTGGTGTGTTTATGGACATACACAATCTCTCCCTATCCCAGTCTGCTGTCCCCACATGCTTCAAGATGGCCACCATTGTTCCTGTACCCAGGAAGTTAAAGGTAACTGTACTAAATGACTATTGCCCCATAGCACACACTTAAGTCATCATGAAGTGCTTGGAGAGACTAGTCAAGCATCATATCACGTCTACCTTACCTGCCACCCTAGACCCACTTCAATTGGCATACCGCCCCAATAGGTCCATTGACGATGCAATCGCCATCACACTGCACACTGCCCTATCCCATCTGTACAAGAGGAATACCTATGTAAGAATGCTGTTCATTGTTTACAGCTCAGCATTCAACACCAAGCTCATCATTAAGCTTGAGGCCCTGGGTTGCCCCCAGGTGGTGAAGGTAGGAAACAACATCTCCATTTTGCTGATCCTCAACACTGGGGCCAAACAAGGGTGCGTGCTCAGCCCCCTCCTGTACTCCCTGTTTACCCATGACTGCGTGGACATGCACGCCTCCAACTCAATCATCAAGTTTGCAGATGACACAACAGTATTAGTCTTGATCACCAACAATGACGAGACAGCCTATAGGGAGGAGGTGAGGGCACTCGGAGTGTGGTGTCAGGAAAACAACCTCTCACTCACCCCCCAATCCCTATTGACGGGAGAGCAGTAGAGAATGTGCAAAGTGTTAAGTTCCTTGGCGTACACATCACGGACAAACTGAAATGGTCCACCCACACAGACAGTGTGGTGAAGAAGGCGCAACAGCGCCTCTTCAACCTCAGGAGGCTGAAGAAATTTGGCTTGTCACCTAAAACCCTTACACACTTTTAAAGATGCACAGTTGAGAGCATCCTGTCTGGCTGTATCACCGCCTGGACGGCAACTGCACTGCCCACAACCGCAGGGCTCTACAGAGGGTGGTGCGGTCTGCACAACGGATCACCGTGGGCAAACGACCTTCCCTCCAGGACACCTACAGCACCCGTTGTCACAGGAAGGCCGAAAAGATCATCAAGGACAACAACCACCCAAGCCTCTACCTGTTCACCCCGTTACCATCCAGAAGGCGAGGTCAGTACAGGTGCATCAAAGCAGGGACCGAGAGACTGAAAAATAGCTTCTATCTCAAGGCCATCAGACTGTTAAACAGCCGTCACTAACACAGAGACTTGAAATCATTGGCCACTTTAATAAATACAGTGGGGCAAAAAAGTATTTAGTCAGCCACCAATTGTGCAAGTTCTCCCACTTAAAAAGATGAGAGAGGCCTGTAATTTTCATCATAGGTACACTTCAACTATGACAGACAAAATGAGGAAAAAAATCCAGAAAATCACATTGTAGGATTTTTTATGAATTTATTTGCAAATTATGGTGGAAAATTAGTATTTGGTCACCTACAAACAAGCAAGATTTCTGGCTCTCACTGACCTGTAACTTCTTCTTTAAGAGGCTCCTCTGTTCTCCACTCGTTACCTGTATTACTGGCACCTGTTTGAACTTGTTATCAGTATAAAAGACACCTGTCCACAACCTCAAACAGTCACACTCCAAACTCCACTATGGCCAAGACCAAAGAGCTGTCAAAGGACACCAGAAACAAAATTGTAGACCTGCACCAGGCTGGGAAACTGATCTGCATAGCGTACAGCTTGGTTTGAGAGAAATCAACTGTGGGGGGAGCAATTTAGGAAATGAAAGAACATACAAGACGCACTGATTAATCCTCCCTCGATCTCGGCTCACGCAAGATCCTCACCCTGGGTCAAAATGATCCAAGAACGGTTGGAGCAAAATGCCGCCACACGGGGACCTACCTGTATGACCATATGCAGAGAGCTGGGTACCAAAGTAACAAGATTCTACCATCAGTAACACACTGAACGAGGGATCGCCCAGACGACTCAATCCACTGCAGTGCGAGACTGTTTCCCCGTTAACCAGTACATGTCAGGACCCGTCTGAACGTTTTGGTAGAGAGCATTTGGCTGATCCCAGAAGATTGGGAGAATGTCATATGGTCAGATGAAACAAAATAAACTTTTTTGTACAAAACTCAACTCGTCTCTTGGAGGACAAGAATGCTGCAGTTGCATCCAAGAACACCATACCTACTGTGAAGCATGGGTGGAACCATCGCTTTGGGCTGTTTTTTCTGCAAAGGACCAGGAGACTGATCCGTTAAGACAGAATGATGGGCCATGTATCATGAGATTTTGAGTGAAAACCTCCTTCATCAGCAAGGGCATTGAAGATGAAACGTGGCTGGGTCTTTCAGCATGACATGACCCAAACCACACCGCCCGGGCAACGAAGGAGTGGCTTCTAAGAAGCATTTCAAGGTCCTGGAGTGGCCTAGCCAGTCTCCAGATCTCAACCCATAGAATCTTTGGAGGGAGTTGAAAGTCCGTGTTGCCCAGCAACGCCCAAAACATCACTCGCTCTAGAGGAGATCTGCATGAGGAATGGCCAAAATACAGCAACAGTGTGTGAAACCTTGTGAAGACTATACGAAATGTTTGACCTCTGTCATTGCCAACAAAGGTATTAAAAGTATTAGTAAACTTTTGTTATGGACCAACATACTTATTTTCCACCATAATTTGCAAATAAATTCATAAAAAATCCTACAATGTGATTTTCTGGATTTTTTTTCTCATTTTGTCTGTCATAGTTGAAGTGTACCTATGATGAAAATTACAGGCCTCTCTCATCTTTTTAAGTGGGAGAACTTGCACAATTGGTGGCTGACTAAATACTTTTTTGCCCCACTGTAGATCACTAGTTACTTTAATAATGCCACTTTAATAATGTTTGCATGTCTTTCATTACTCATCCCATATGTATAAAATGTATTTTTATACCATCTATTGCATCTTGCCTATGCCGCTCGGTCATCAGTCATCCATATATTTGGATATTTATATTGTTATTCCTTCTCTTTACTAAGATTAGTGTGTATTAGGTAGTCGCTATGGAATTGTTAGATTACTTGTTAGATATTACTGCACTGTTGGAAATAGAAGCACAAGCATTTTGCTACATTCGCAATAACATCTGCTAACCATGTGTATGTGACCAATACAATTTGATTTGATTTGAGTTGACGAAAGGTCGGATTTAAACCTGGTACACCAGGTGTGTGCAATTAATTATRAGGTAGAACAGAAAACCAGCAGGCTCCAGACCTCGTAGGATAAGAGTTGAGTACCACTGGTCTACAATGTCACTGTATAATGTAGCATTAAGATATCTCTTCACTGGAACTAAGGGGCCTAGCCTGAACCATGAAAAACAGCCCCAGAACATTAATCCTCCTCCACCAAACTTTACAGTTGGCACTGTGCGTTGGATCAGGTAATGTTCTCCTTGCATCCGCCAAACCCAGATTCATCCATTGGACTGCCAGATGGTGAAGTGTTATTCATCACTCCACTGATGAACTGACTTGTTGGAAAGGTGGCATCCTATAATGGTGCCACATTGAAAGTCACTGAGCTATTCAGAAAGGCCATTCTACTGCCAATGTTTGTCTATGGAGATTGCATGGCTGTATGCTAAATTTTATACACCTGTCAGAAAAACGAGTGTGGCTGAAATAGCTGAAAACACTAATTTGAAGGGGTGTCCACATACTTTTTGTATATACAGTACATACAGAAAGGGTGACTTTTTCCATATTTTGTTACGTTACAGCCTTATTCTAAAATGGAATCAATTGTTTTCCCCCCCTCATCAATCTACACACAATACCCCATGATGACAAAGCAAAAACAGGTTTTTAGAATTTTAATTTATTACAATAAAAAACAGAAATATCACATTTACATAAGTATTCAGACCCTTTACTCAGTACTTTGTTGAAGCACCTTTGGCAGCAATTACAGCCTTGAGTTTTCTTGGGTATGACGCTACATGCTTGGCACACTTGTATTTGGGGAGTTTCTCACATTCTTCTCTAAAGATCCTCTCAAGCTCTGTCAGGTTGGATGGGGAGCATCGCTGCACAGCTATTTTCAGTTCTCTCCAGAGATTTTTGATCGGGTTCAAGTCTGGGTTCTGGCTGGGCCACTCAAGGACATACAGAAACGTATCCTGAAGCCAGTCCTGCATTGTCTTGGCTGTGTGCTTAGGGTCATTGTCCTGTTGGAAGGTGAACCTTCACCCCAGTCTGAGGTCCTGAGCGCTCTGGAGCAGATTTTCATCAAAGATCTCTCTGTACTTTGCTCTGTTCATCTTCCCTTGATCCTGACTAGTTTCCCAGTCACTGCTGCTGAAAAACATCCCCACAGCATGATGCTGCCACCACCATGCTTCATCGAAGGGATGGTGCCAGGCTTCCTCCAGACGTGACGCTTGGCATTCAGGCCAAAGAGTTCAATCTTGGTTTTATCAGACAAGAGAATCTTGTTTCTCATGGTCTGGGAGTCCTTTAGGTGCCTTTTGGCAAACTCCAAGTGGGCTGTCATGTGTCTTTTACTGAGGAATGGCTTTCGCCTACCCACTCTACCATAAAGGCCTGATTGGTAGATGGTTGCTGCAGAGATGGTTGTCCTTCCTGAAGGTTCTCCTATCTCCACAGAGGAATTCTGGAGCTCTGTCAGAATGACGATCAGGTTCTTGGTCACCTCCCTGACCAAGGCCCTTCTCCCCCATTTGCTCTGTTTGTCCGGGCAGCCAGCTCTAGGAAGAGTCTTGGTGGTTAAAAACTTCTTCCATTTAAGAATGATGGAGGCCACTGGCCACAGTGTTGTTGGGGACCTTCAATGCTGGATACATGTTTGGTACCCTTCCCCAGATCTGTGCCTCGACACAATCCTGTCTCAGAGCTCTACGGGCAATTACTTCGACCTCATGGTTTGGTTTTTGCTCTGACATACACTATCAACTGTGGACCTTATATAGACACGTGTGTGCCTTTCCAAATCATGTCCAATCAATTGAATTTACCACAGGTGGACTCCAATCAAGTTGTAGAAACATCTCATGGATGATCAATGGAAACAGGATGCACCTGAGCTAAATTGTGAGTCTCATTGCAAAGGGTCTGAATACTTATGTAAATAAAATATTTTTGTTTTTTATTTTTAAAAATACATTGAAAAAATACCTGTTTTCTTTGTCATTGTGGGGTATTGTGTTTAGATTGATGAGGATTTATGTATATATTTTTTAATCAATTTAAGAATAAGGCTGTAACATGACAACATGTGGAAAAAGTGAAGGGATGTACATTCTTTCTGAATGCACTGAATAGTGTTCCTCCTATGTGTGCTCACCTCCTATCACTGGCAGTACACCAGTAGCCTATGCCACATGACCTGGGGCCGTACGTATCAAGCACCTCAGAGTAGAAGTGCTGATCTCAATTAATAATTTTACATGGACAGGGGGGACCGGATCCTCTATCAGCACTCCTACTATGAGACATTTGATACATACATCCTCTGATCTCTTCTGAGGGCCTGTCTTTATGTTACTCTAAGGGACCGGTAAACATTTTGGAAGAAAAATTGCACACCCTCCCCATCATAGAATTAACTCTAAATAATGTTTACGACCACAAATAACAACATACAGTATGTATTTATAAACGTTGATATCGACTTTGTCACTTCAGCATGCTTTTGTGGCACAGTCGATGCCACGCAGGGCTACGGGCCAGAAGGTTGAGGGTTCGCCGAACACCACGGAGCTCACTCTCCCTGCCTGTTTCGTTAGGCCTACACTACGATCAGAGCTGGCTGCAGACAATGATCAGCTCGGGGGAAATCAGATTTATCATATTTATAATTACATTAAATATACAATATGCAACCAAATATAAATATACAGTATGCAACCAATTTTCCACCAACAGGTTTCTGTGCCAACACAACCAGTAAACAATGCATATCGACTTCATTATCACGGTTTGCGTTTTCAACACCACAATACACAGACTATGTCTACTCGACAAACTCGAAAATACATTTCTACCTACCTTGTAAGCCTACCCAGTATCGAAGTCTTGGCTTGACAATCTCTGAATGTCATTAAACGTTTTGGTGTTTTGTAACATATGTCTGTTTCCATTCATCAAATGACCGCTGCACCGTTTTAATTGAATGATTGATTTAATTTGTCAGTAAGAAATATCTGCATATATACACACAATACAAAGATTTTTAGAAGTGACTGGGATTGCACAATAAAGTTGGAGACTTATTTCCATTGTGGTCCATCATTTTTACATAAATACATATACATATACAATTACATACAGACACATTACAGAGATACACACAAAAATGGTTCTACTGTTCACACATTAGCCAGCTTTTGACACATTTTAAAAGTGGTTATTACTCATCTTATATGTATATTGTCACACTAGGGTGGGCATTCTAGTTTCTTTATTTCTATGTTTTCTGTTTCTATGTTTTGGCAGGGTATGGTTCTCAATCAGGGACAGCTGTCTATCGTTGTCTCTGATTGGGAATCATGCTTAGGCAGCCTGTTTTTCCACCTTAGTTGTGGGTAGTTGTCTGTGTTAGTGYCCTGTATAGCCCTAGTCAGCGTCACGTTCGTTTTTGATATTTCTTGTTTTGTTGGCGACATTTATAACATTAAAAGAAATGTACGCTCACGACGCTGCACCTTGGCCCTGTCATTTCCACCCTGACGACGATCGTGACATACATTTACTGTTTTCTATACTATTCTACTGTATCTTTGTCCGTTCCGTTCTGACATCGCTCGTCCATATGTATATAGTCTTAATTCATTCTTACTTAGATTTGTGTGTATTGGGAATATGTTGTGCAATTTGTTAGATATTACTTGATAGATATTACTGCACTGTTGGAGCTAGAAGCACAAGCATTTCGCTACACCCGCAATAACATCTACTAATCACGTGTACAGTGCCTTGCAAAAGTATTCACCCCCCTTGGCGTTGTCCCTATTTTGTTGCATTACAACCTGTAATTTAAATAGATTTTTATTTGGATTTCATGTAATGGACATACTGTCACGTCCTGACCATAGTTCTTATGTGTTTTGCTTGTTTAGTGTTGGTCAGGACGTGAGCTGGGTGGGAATTCTATGTTGTGTGTCTAGTTTGTCTGTTTCTGTGTCCAGCCTAATATGGTTCTCAATCAGAGGCAGCTGTCTATCGTTGTCCCTGATTGAGAATCATATATAGGTGGCTTGTTTTGTGTTGGGGATTGTGGGTGGTTGTTTCCTGTCTTTGTGTTTGGTCTGCACCAGCTAGGACTGTATCGGTTTGCCACTTTTTGTTATTTTGTATCGTTATAAGTGTTCACTGTTTCGTTTAATTAAACATGTTGAGCACTGGCTACGCTGCGTGTTGGTCCGATCCCTGCTACACTCTCTCTTCTAGTGAAGAGAGGGATGGCTGCCGTTACACATACACAAAATAGTCCAAATTGGTGAAGTGAAAAGAGGAAAAAAAAACTTGTTAAAAGAAATTCTAAGAAATACAAAACGGAAAAGTGGTGTGTGCATATGTATTCACCCCCTTTGCTATGAAGCCCCTAAATAAGATCTGGTGCAACCAATTACCTTCAGAAGTCACACAATTAGTTAAATCAATTCCACCTGTGTGCAATCTAAGTGTTACATGATCTGTCACATGATCCCAGTATATATACACCTGTTCTGAAAGGTCCCAGAGTCTGCAACACCACTAAGCAAGGGGCACCACCAAGCAAGTGGCACCATGAAGACCAAGGAGCTCTCCAAACAGGTCAGGGACAAAGTTGTGGAAAGTACAGATCAGGGTTGGGTTATAAAAAAATATCAGAAACTTTGAACATCCCATGGAGCACCATTAAATCCATTATTAAAAAATGGAAAGAATATGGCACCACAACAAACCTGCCAAGAGAGGGCTGCCCACCAAAACTCACGGACCAGTCAAGGAGGGCACTAATCAGAGAGGCAACAAAGAGACTAAAGATAACCCTGAAGGAGCTGCAAAGCTCCACAGCGGAGATTAGAGTATCTGTCCATAGTACCACTTTAAGCCGCACGCTCCACAGAGCTGGGCTTTACGGAAGAGTGGCCAGGAAAAAGCCATTGCTTAAAGAAAGAAATAAGGAAACACGTTTGGTGTTTGCCAAAAGGCATCTGGGAGYCTCCCCAAACATATGGAAGAAGGTACTCTGGTCATATGGGACTAAAATTTAGCTTTTTGGCCACCAAGGAAAATGCTATGTCTGGCGCAAACCCAACACCTCTCATCACCCCGAGAACACCATGTTTTTCATCAGCAGGGACTGGGAAACTGGTCCGAATTGAAGGAATGATGGATGGCTCTAAATACAGGGAAATTCTGGAGGGAAACCTCTCAATTTTCGACGCCGACCGAGATGGCCGCCTCGCTTCGCGTTCCTTGGAAAATATGCAGTATTTTGTTTTTTTATGTGTTATTCCTTACATTGGTACCCCAGGTAATCTTAGGTTTCATTACATACAGTCGGGAGGAACTACTGAATATAAGATTAACGTCAACTCACCATCGTTCCAACCAGGAATATGACTTTCCCGAAACGGATCCAGTGTTTTGCCTTCCACCCAATACAATGGATCTGATCCCAGCTGCGACCCTATTGCGACGCCGTAAAAGGGGCAACAGTAGCGGTCTCTGGTCAGGCTTCGGAGACGGGCACATCGCGCTACCTCCCTAGCATACTACCTCGCCAATGTCCAGTCTCTTGACAATAAGGTTGATGAAATCCGAACACGGGTAACATTCCAGAGAGACATCAGGGATTGTAACGTTCTCTTGCTTCACGGAAATGGCTAACTCAAGAGACGCTAACGGAGTCGTGCAGCAGCTGGTTTCTTCACGCATCGCGCAGACAGAAACATACATCTTTCTGGTAGAAGAGGGCGGGGGTGTATGCCTTATGATTAACGGACGTTGGTGTGATCTATAACAACATACAGGAACTTAAGTCATTCTGTTCACCTGATCTAGAACTCCTCACAATCAAATGTCGACCGCATTATCTTACCAGGGAATTCTCTTCGTTATAATCACAGCCGTATATATTCCCCCCAAGCAGACACATCGATGGCCCTGAATGAACTTTATCTGACTCTTTGTAAACTGGAAACCACCACACCCTGAGGCTGCATTCATCGTAGCTGGGGATTTAACAGGCTAATCTAAAAACAAAAACTCCCTAAATTTCTATCAGCATATCGATTGTGCTACCAGGGCTGGTAAAACCTTGGATCTTGTTATACTAACTTCCGCGACGGATATAAGGGCCCTCCCCGCCCTCCTTTCGGAAAAGCTGACCACGACTCCATTTTGTTGCTTGAGTCAGTATGTTGGCAGCGGCCGCTAAATGTTAGTGGTGGCTTTAACAGTCTGATGGCCTTGAGATAGAAGCTGTTTTTTCAGTCTCTCGGTCCCTGCTTTGATGCACCTGTCACTGACCTCGCTTCTGGATGATAGCGGGGTGAACAGGCAGTGGCTTGGGTGGTTGTTGTCCTTGATGATCTTTATTGGCCTTCCTGTGACATCGGGTGGTGTAGGTGTCCTGGAGGGCAGGTAGTTTGCCCCGGTGGTGCGTTCTGCAGGCTCACTACCCTCTGGAGAGCCTTACGGTGTGGGCGGAGCAGTTGCCGTACCAGGCGGTGATACAGCCGACAGGATGCTCTCGATTGTGCTCTGTAGAAGTTGTGAGTGGTTTGTTTGGGACAAGCCGAATTTCTTCAGCTCCTGAGGTTGAAGAGGCGCTGCTGCGCCTTCTTCACAACGCTGTCTGTGGGGTGGACCAATTCAATTTCTCCGTGATGTGTACACCGAGGAACTTAAAACTTTCCACCTCTTCCACTACTGACCCGTCGATGTGGATGGGGGTGCTCCCTCTGCTGTTTCCTGAAGTCCACAATCATCTCCTTTGTTTTGTTGACGTGAGTGTGAGGTTATTTTCCTGACACCACACTCCGAGGGCCTCACCTCCTCCCTGTAGGCCGTCTCGTCGTTGTTGGTAATCAAGCCTACCACTGTAGTGTCATCCGCAAACTTGATGATTGAGTTGGAGGCGTGATGTGCCACGCAGTCGTGGGTGAACAGGGAGTACAAGGAGAGGGCTCGAACGCACCCTTGTGTGGGCCCCAGTGTTGAGGATCAGCGGGGTGGAGATGTTGTTACCTATACCTCCACCACTGGGGCGGCCCGTCAGGAAGTCCAGGACCCAGTTGCCAACAGGGCGGGCGAGACCCAGGGTCTCGAGCTTGATGACGAGTTGGAGGGTACTATGGTGTTAAATGCTGAGCTGTAATCGTATAACAGCATTCTCACATGGGTATTTCTCTTGTCCAGATGGGTTAGGGCAGTGTGCAGTGTGGTGCGATTGCGTCGTCTGTGGACCTATTGGGTCGGTAAGAATTGGAGTGGGTCTAGGTGTCCGGTAGGGTGGAGGTGCATATGTCCCTGACTAGTCTCTCAAAGCACCTTCATGATGACGGAAGTGAGTGCTACGGGGCGGTAGTCGTTTAGCTCATGTACCTTAGCTTCTTGGAACAGGGAACAATGGTGGCCCTCTTGAAGCATGTGGAACAGCATACTGGATAAGATTGATTGAATATTGTCCGTAAACACACCAAGCCAGCTGGTTGCGCAGCTTGGAGACGCGGCTGGGAATGCCGTCGGGCCTGCAAGCCTTGCGGAGGTTAACAACGTTTAAATGTTTTACTCACCTCGGTGCAGTGAAGGAGAGCCGCAGGTTTTTGGTAGGGGGTGTCGAGTGCACTGTATTGTCCTCAAAGCGGGCAAAAAAGTTGTTTAGCCTGTCTGGGAGCAAGAATCCTGGTCGCGACGGGGCTGGTTTTCTTTTGTAATCCGTTGATTGGACTGGTAGAACCCTGCCACATACCTCTTGTGTCTGAGCTGTTTGAATTGCGGACTCGATTTTGTCTCTGTACTGGGACTTAGCCTGTTTGATTGCCTTGCGGAGAGAATGTACAGCACTGTTTGTATTTCGGTCATGCTTCCGTCACCTTGCCCTGGTTAAAGCAGTAGGCAGGTTCGTGCTTTCAGTTTCACGCGAATGCTGCCGTCAATCCACGGTTTCTGTTTTGGGAATGTTTTTAATCGTTGCTGTGGTACGACATCGTTCAACAGACTTCCTAATGAAACTCCCGCTCCACCCGCAATCAGCAGTACTCTCGTCCAATTATTTGCCTTTTGGACGCAATGCGGAAACATATGCCATGTCGCGTGATCGAAGGCCAGCTCTTGAACAGGTGGATTCAGATTCTGGTCGGACGCAGCGTTGAACAGACGAGCGCGGGAGCTTGTCTTGTAGTTTCTGTTTGTCTACGGACTTCGGACATCATATCAAAATGGGTACGTGGTTCAGCTTTTCCGATGAAAGGGGCGCGGGGAGGTTATATTGCGTCGCGGAATTAGTATTAACTAATTGATCCTAGGGTTTTCCCAGCCCTGGTAGCAACATCGATAATGCTGATAGGAATTTAGGGAGTTTTGTTTTTAGATTAGCCTTGTTAAAATCCCCAGCTACGATGAATGCAGCCTCAGGTGTGTGGTTTCCAGTTTACAAAGAGTCAGATAGTTCGTTCGGGGCCATCGATGTGCTCTTTGGGGGATATATTACGGCTGTGATTATGATTGAAGAGAATTCCCTTGGTAGATAATGCGGTCGACATTTGATTGTGGAGGGTTCTAGTCAGAATGACTTGAGTTCCTGTGTGTTGTTATGATGTACCACCACGTTCGTTAATCATAAGGCATACCCCCCCGCCCCTCTTCTTACCAGAAAGATGTTTGTTCTGTGCGCGGCGATGCATGAAGAAACCAGCTGGCTGCACCGACTCCGTTAGCGTTCTTGAGTTAGCCATGTTTTCCGTGAAGCAGGCACGTTGCATCCCTGATGTCTCTCTGGAATGCTACCCGTGCTCGGATTTCATCAACCTTATTGTCAAGAGACTGGACATTGGCGAGTAGTATGCTAGGGAGTGAGCGCGATGTGCCCGTCTCCGAAGCCTGACCACTCTCGTTTGCCCCTTTACGGCGTCGCACAGGGTCGCCGCTGCTGGATCAGATCCATTGTATTGGGTGGAAGGCAAACACTGGATCCGTTTCGGGAAAGTCATATTCCTGGTAGGAACGATGATGAGTTGACGTTAATCGTTATTTCAGTAGTTCCTCCCGACTGTATGTAATGAAACCTAAGATTACCTGGGGTACCGATGTAAGAAATAACACATAAAAAAGCAAAATACTGCATATTTTCCAAGGAACGCGAAGCGAGGCGGCCATCTCTTTCCGGCGCCGGATGTGCACCATTAAAAATGGGAATTGATGGAATTATGTAAAATGTACCACTAGCCACTCTTAAACAATGCCACTTAATATATGTTTACATACCCTACATTACCCATCTCATATGTATATGTATATACTGCACTCTATATCATCTACTGCATCTTGCATCTTTAAATAATACATGTACCACTAGCCACTTTAAACTATGCCACTTTATGTTTACATACCCTACAGTACTCTCTATATGTATATACCGTACTACTATACCATCTACTGCATCTTGCCTATGCCGTTCTGTACCATCACTCATTCATATATCTTTATGTACATATTCTTTATCCCTTTACACTTGCGTGTATAAGGTAGTAGTTGTGGAATTGTTAGAGGTTAGATTACTTGTGTTATTACTGCATTGTCGGAACTAGAAGCACAAGCATTTCGTACACTCGCATTAACATCTGCTAACCATGTGTATGTGACTAATAAAATTTGATTTGATTTGATTTGATTTGATTTGCATTGTCGGAACTAGAGCACAAGCATTTCGCTACTCCGCATTAACATCTGCTAACCATGTGTAGTGGACAAATAAAATAAAATTTGATTTGATTTGATTTTGATTTGTTTCAGTCTTCCAGAGATTTGAGACTGGGACGGAGGTTCACCTTCCATCAGGACAATGACCCTAAGCATACTGCTAAAGCAACACTCGAGGGGTTTAAGGGGAAACATTTAAATGTCTTAGAATGGCCTAGTCAAAGCCCAGATCTCAATCCAATTGAATATCTGTGGTATGACTAAAGATTGCTGTACACCAGCGGAACCCATCCAACTTGAAGGAGCTGGATCACTTTTGCCTTGAAGAATGGGCAAAAGTCCCATAGGCTAGATGTGCCAAGCTTATAGAGACATACCAAGAGACTTGTAGCTGTAATTGCTGCAAAAGTGGCTCTACACAGTATTGACTTTGGTGGGTGAATAGTTATGCACCCCACCAAGTTTAAATTTTTTGTCTTTTTTTTGAGTCTCAACACTCAATCGCTGGTTGAGAATTGTTTTCTGCCCTCCCAAAAGATAGAATTTGTAGATAATTGGCCCTCTTTCTGGGACTCACCCACAAACAGGACCAAGCTGGCCTGCTGAGGAGTGGACGGACTCCGTCCTAGCTGGAGGGTCTCTCATCTTATCTACCAACATAGACAGGGCTCTAATTCCTGTAGCTCCACAATGAAATAGGGTGCAGGCCAGGCAGCAGGCTGTTAGCCAGCCTGCCAGCTTAGTGGAGTTCTACCACTAGCACAGTTTTCAGTCTAGTCAGCTCAGCTATCCCCATTGAGACCGTGTCTGTGCCTCGACATAGGTTGGGCAAAACTAAACATGGCGGTGTTCGCCTTAGCAATCTCACTAGGATAAAGACCTCCTCCATTCCTGCCATTATTGAAAGAGATCGTGATACCTTACATCTCAAAATAGGGCTACTTAATGTTAGATCCCTCACTTCAAAGGCAGTGAACCAATGAACTAATCACGGATCATAATCTTGATGTGATTGGCCTGACTGAAACATGGCTTAAGCCTGATGAATTTACTGTGTTAAATGAAGCTTCACCTCCTGGTGAAGCTAGTGACCATATCACTAGTGACCATATCCCCCGTGCATCCCGCAAAGGTGTTGCTAACATTTACAATAGCAAATTTCAATTTACACCCCAAAACAATGACGTCGTGAAATCTATGCAGCCTACTCAATCACTTTTTATAGCTACTGTTTACAGGCCTCCTGGGCCATATACAGCGTTCCTCACTGAGTTCCCTGAATTCCTATCGGACCTTGTAGTCATTTTGGTGATTTTAATATTCACATGGAAAAGTCCACAGACCCACTCCAAAAGGCTTTCGGAGCCATCATCAACTCAGTAGGTTTTGTCCAACATGTGTCTGGACCTACTCACTGTCACAGTCAAACTCTCGACCTAGTTTTGTCCCATGGAATAAATGTTGTAGATCTTAATGTTTTTCCTCATAATCCTGGACTATCGGACCACCATTTTATTACSTTTGCAATCGCAACAAATAATCTGCTCAGACCCCAACCAAGGAGCATCACGCAACATATAATCTGCTCAGACCCCAACCAAGGAGCATCAAAAGTCGTGCTATAAATTCTCAGACAACAAAAAGATTCCTTGATGCCCTTCCAGACTCCCTTTGCCTACCCAAGGACGTTAGAGGACAAAAATCAGTTAACCACCTAACTGAGGAACTCAATTTAACCTTGCGCAATACCCTAGATGCAGTTGCACCCCTAAAAACTAAAAACATTTGTCATAAGAAACTAGCTCCCTGGTATACAGAAAATACCTGAGCTCTGAAGCAAGCTTCCAGAAAATTGGAACGGAAATGGCGCCACACCAAACTGGAAGTCTTCCGACTAGCTTGGAAAGACAGTACAGTGCAGTATCGAAGAGCCCTCACTGCTGCTCGATCATCCTATTTCTCCAACTTAATTGAGGAAAATAAGAACAATCCGAAATTTATTTTTGATAATGTCGCAAAGCTAACTAAAAAGCAGKATTCCCCAAGTGAGGATGGCTTTCACTTTAGCAGTAATATATTCATGAACTTCTTTGAGGAAAAGATCATGATCATTAGAAAGCAAATTACGGACTCCTCTTTAAATCTGTGTATTCCTCCAAAGCTCAGCTGCCCTGAGTCTGCACAACTCTGCCAGGACCTAGGATCAAGAGAGACAATTCAGTGTTTTCGTACTATATCTGTTGACACAATGATGAAAATAATCATGGCCTCTAAACCTTCAAGCTGCATACTGGACCCTATTCCAACTAAACTACTGAAAGAGCTCCTTCTTGTGCTTGGCCCTCCTATGTTGAACATAATAAACGGCTCTCTATCCACCGGATGTGTACCAAACTCACTAAAAGTGGCAGTAATAAAGCCTCTCTTGAAAAAGCCAAACCTTGACCCAGAAAATATAAAAAACTATRGGCCTATATCGAYTCTTCCATTCCTCTCAAAATGTTTTGAAAAAGCTGGCAACTCACTGCCTTTCTGAAGACAAACAATGTATACGAAATGCTTCAGTCTGGTTTTAGACCCCATCATAGCACTGAGACTGCACTTGTGAAGGTGGTAAATTGCCTTTTAATGGCGTCAGACTGAGGCTCTGCATGTCCTCGTGCTCCTAGACCTTAGTGCTGCCTTTGATTCCATCGATCACCACATTCTTTTGGAGAGATTGGAAACCCAAATTGGTCTACACGGACAAGTTCTGGCCTGGTTTAGATCTTATCTGTTGGAAAGATATCAGTTTGTCTCTGTGAATGGTTTGTCCTCTGACAAATCAACTGTACATTTCGGTGTTCCTCAAGGTTCCGTTTTAGGACCACTACTGTTTTCACTATATATTTTACCTCTTGGGGATGTCATTCGAAAACATAACGTTAACTTTCACTGCTATGCGGATGACTCACAGCTGTACATTTCAATGAAACATCGTGAAGCCCCAGAATTGCCCTCGCTAGAAGCCTGTGTTTCAGACATAAGGAAGTGGATTGCTGCATTTAAGTCATTTAGCAGACGCTCTTATCCAGAGCGACTTACAAATTGGAAAGTTCATACATATTCATCCTGGTCCCCCCGTGGGGAATGAACCCACAACCCTGGCGTTGCAAGCGCCATGCTCTACCAACTGAGCCACACGGGACCACAAGTAACAAAAGCATGGATTAATTTTTCTGCATCATTTTTGGACAGAATGTTTCTGATTTTTGCAATGTTACGTAGATGGAAAAAAGCTGTCCTTGAAACTTTCCAATTTGTAAATGTTCTACTTTTAAACTCGGACAAAACAGAGATGCTTGTTCTAGGTCCCAAGAAACAAAGAGATATTCTGTTGAATCTGACAATTAATCTTGGTGGTTGTAATGTCGTCTCAAATAAAACTGTGAAGGACCTCGGCGTTACTCTGGACCCTGATCTCTCTTTTGACGAACATATCAAGACTGTTTCAAGGACAGCTTTTTTCCATCCCTACGTACATTGCAAAAATCAGAAACATTCTGTCCAAAAATGATGCAGAAAAATTAATCCATGCTTTTGTTACTTCTAGGTTAGACTACTGCAATAGCTCTACTTTCCGGCTACCCGGATAAAGCACTAAATAACTTCAGTTAGTGCTAAATACGGCTGCTAGAATCCTGACTAGAACCAACATATTTGATCATATTACTCCAGTGCTAGCCTCCAGTGCTAGGCTTCCTGTTAAGGCAAGGGCTGATTTCAAGGTTTTACTGCTAACCTGTTTGGCCCTGTCCGGGGGTATCATCGGATGGGGCACAGTGTCTCCTGACCCCTCCTGTCTCAGCCTCCAGTATTTATGCTGCAGTAGTTTATGTGTCGGGGGATAGGGTCAGTTTGTTATATCTGGAGTACTTCTCCTGTCTTATCCGGTGTCCTGTGTGAATTTAAGTATGCTCTCTCTAATTCTCTTTCTCTCTTTCTTTCTCTCTTCTCGGAGGACCTGAGCCCTAGAACCATGCCTCAGGACTACCTGGCATGATGACTCCTTGCTGTCCCCAGTCCACCTGGCCGTGCTGCTGCTCCAGTTTCAACTGTTCTGCCTGCGGCTATGGAACCCTGACCTGTTCACCGTTGTGCTACCTGTCCCAGACCTGCTGTTTTCAACTCTCTAGAGACAGCAGGAGCGGTAGAGATACTCTTAATGATCGGCTATGAAAAGCCAACTGACATTTACTCCTGAGGTGCTGACTTGCTGCACCTCGACAACTACTGTGATTATTATTATTTGACCATGCTGGTCATTTATGAACATTTGAACATCTTGGCCATGTTCTGTTATAATCTCCACTCGGCACAGCCAGAAGAGGACTGGCCACCCTCATAGCTTGGTTCCTCCAAAGGTTTCTTCCTAGGTTTTGGCCTTTCTACACCTGCATTGCTTGCTGTTTGGGGTTTTAGGCTGGGTTTCTGTACAGCACTTTGAGATATCAGCTGATGTAAGAAGGGCTATATAAATACATTTGATTTGATTTGATAATGTCACCAGAATAAGACCCTGGATATTTATTGGAAAGGAGAATCAAGCTCATCACCTTGCACATTGACCACCCTGTGAAGTTCATCATCATTTATTTAATCTGTAGCCTAATAAACAGCATATTTTCCCGAGTTGTAGTGGGAGGTGCACACAACATATCTTTGCGTGACTCCAAGTTTACATCAATATGATGGTTATTATATCAATATATTGTGCATAAAGGTGTTTCCACCGCCCTTTCTGAGCATAATTAATTTTACCGACACAAAAAAAGATCCCACCGCGTCGAACGAACAAATTGTCTGTCGGCATTTATAAAATTGTACTGCATTTCATGTTTCCATCAGCCCATCATGTGTCAGGTAATTCATCCGCATGAAATGGTTGTACGGAAACGTGGTTACTGATCTACATGTAACGGATGTGAAATGGCTAGCTAGTTAGCGGTGGTGCGCGCTAATAGCCTTTCAATTGGTGACGTCACTTGCTCTGAGACCTTGAAGTAGTGGTTCCCCTTGCTCTGCAAGGGCCGCGGCCTTTGTGGAGCGATGGGTAACGATGCTTCGTGGGTGACTGTTGTTGATGTGTGCAGAGGGTTCCTAGTTTGCGCCCGGGGCGAGGGGACGGACTAAAGTTGTACTGTTACATACACACAAAACCCCATAATGTCAAAGTGGAATTTTGTTTGTGGAACATTTTAGAAATTAATAAAACATTTAAAGCTGAAATGTCTTGAGTCAATAAGTATTCAACCCCTTTGTTATGGCAAGACTAAATAAGTTCAGGCAATGGCAAGACTAAATAAGCACAAAATGTGCTTAACAAATCACATAATAAGTTGCATGGACTCATTCTGTGTTCAATAATAGTGCTTATTAACATGATTTTTGAATAACTACCCCATCTCTGTACCCCACACATACAATTATCTGTAAGGTCCCTAAATCAAGTAGTGAATTTCAAGCACAGATTCAACCACAAAAATCAGGGGCGTTTTTCAATGCCTCACAAAGAAATGCACTGATTGGCAGATAAAAAAAGCAGATTCTGAATATCCCTTTGAGTATGGTGAAATGATTAATTAGGCTTTGGATAGTGTATTAATACACCAAGTCACTACAAATATAGGCATCCTTCCTAACTCAGTTGCCGGAGAGGAAGGAAACTGACAGGGATTTCACCATGAGGCCAATGGTGATTTTAAAACAGTTACAGTTTAATGGTTGTGACATGAGAAAACTGAGGGTGGATCAACAATATTGTAGTCTCTCCACTATATTAAGTTAAATGACAGAGTGAAAAGAAGGAAGCCTGTGCATAATAAAAATAATTCAAAACATGCATCCTGTCTGCAACAAGGCACTTAATTAATACTGCAAAAAATGTGGGTAAGAAATTAACTTTTTGTCCTGAATACAAAGCATTATGTTTGGGGCAAATACAATACAACACATCACTGAGTACCACTCCTAATTTTTTCATGCATGGTGGTGGCTGCATCATGTTATGGGTATGCTTGTCATCGGCAAAGACTGGGGAGTATTTCAGGATAAGAATAAATGGAATAGAGCTGTAAGCACAGGCAAAATCCTAGAGGAAAACCTGGTTCAGTCTGCTCTCTAACAGATACTGTGAGACAAATTCACCTTTTGTGGTGATATAATAAAACCTACGAAAGAGTGAATATAAACCATAGAAAAAAAAAGC
The DNA here is from genome assembly GCF_002910315.2 of Salvelinus sp. IW2-2015. Classification (NCBI taxonomy): domain Eukaryota; kingdom Metazoa; phylum Chordata; class Actinopteri; order Salmoniformes; family Salmonidae; genus Salvelinus; species Salvelinus sp. IW2-2015. Next base: position 22,902,815 of record NC_036854.1, on the reverse strand, counting down.
ACAACCCTCCCCTGTGCCCAATGAAAAAACAAAGCAAAAAAATAAAAAACAACCCTCCCCTACTTTGGACCACCCACCCCAGTAATTTTCTAACTGTCCCTAACAGTCTTTCTAGTCAGGGATGTCTTTCTGTCTGACTCTCATGGAAACTGATTTATATAGAATAAAGAACAAAACAGATCTTTTTCTTTAACCTTCCTCCTTGATTGTCACTGTGGTAACGCCAGTGCCCACCCCACAACTGATTCATGTGTGTTTATCAGACACAGCTGCATCTCTGCATTTAAATTGTCAAGATTAAGCCCCTACCCCTCACCAATTCCTATACAACCCGTACCCCCCCACAACTCCATATACTCTTCTTAACTCTCTCTCTCTCTCTCTCTCTCTCTCTCTACAGGACATTGTTAGGACAGGATAGGGCAAAGCAGGGAAAGATGGAGAGCGAGACAATGCGAGGGGCAATAAAAGTGTCATTTTTCACCTTGGTTCTCAACACGTCGTAATGTTGAGATGAGCAATCGCTTATTATAAACTCCTCTCCGTACCATGACATTAGTAAACAGAGTGATATAGCACTGAGATAGCTGCCTGGCCAATCAGAAGTTTTGTTTTAACAGAGTAGGGTCATGGAGCTGTTGGGGGTCTGGACTAACTCGTTCCATGGTAACACACAGTGTTAGTGTAGGATTAGACAATGTGATTGTTATGGTTGAGACCTGGGACCAGACTTCTCACTTATCTTGCTGTCTGGGGAGACCCACACTTTACACTCAGGCCAAGGATGGAACCATGAATATCCCAGAGTTATGGGACAGTTTTATGACTGTGCGTAAAACCATTTATCAAGGGCGAACAATAGACAAGACAACCATATATGCCAATGTTAACTTATACACCCCTGTTTGGCTCCTTAAAAACTCCCAAATGAAAGTGAAGCTATTAGCCTTTAACTCTACTCCTGCTTGTGACTTTTGATACTCGTTTACTGGACTTTGGTTGGTGTCAGCACACCCGCTGTCACTCAAAATGTATATTTATCACTCCATTGGATGATTCATGGAGTGGTCAGCCAGTTCACCTCATGGACCCAGAGACACGGGCTGCAGGATGCCTGTGGAAGGTGTTTGATGTGATTCACATTAAAGTATTTCTGTGGTGTGCGCCAGTGAAATGTTTCCCCCCCATGCTGCTCCCAACAAATCCCAGAAGTTTCTAATGCTGTTTTACAGGCTGGAAGAAAACCAGAACCTCTCTCACTGGTCCTGTGGATTAAACCGAGGTGACTCAAACACACACGCACGTGGATGCATTAACTCTCTCACACACACACCCACACGCATACACTCACACACTTACAAACAGGCCTCACAAATCGTAGCCTTTCTACCCTTTTTTTTGTCATAAGGCAGGTGGCCAGGAGGAGAAGGGGGAGAAGGAGACTGAAAGAGACAAGAGGAGAGGAGAAAGGTACAGAAAGACGCCTCCATTCCGTATGCCTGTGCCTTTCGTCCATATGCATGCACCTCAATCAAACCCTGTTCCTGTTCGCCCCCGTCAGGGAGGTAGCATGGAGAAAGGACGATGGCGATGCGTCCTGAATCAATACACCTCTCATTAATCACATTAATCTCATTAATCACAGAGAGGCGAGAGAGAGGAGAGAGAGAGGAGAGAGAGAGTGTGTGTGTTTGTGTGGGAGTGTATGTGTGTCAATGAGTGAGAGAGACATAGACAGACAGAAAGAAAGAAAGAGAGAGAAAGAGAGCGAGGGCGAGAGAGAGATGGAGAGAGAAAGAGAGAGAGAGCAAGGGAGATTGAAGAAGGGAGAAAGAGAAAGAGAGCGAGAGAGAGCGAGAGAGAGGAGGGAAGGAGGGAGGGAGGGATGGAGGCAAGGGATTGAATACCAGGCAAGAACTATCAAGTTGTCTCAGTTTAGGATATAGGCTTCCCTCTAGTGTACAAACGTAGCAGTACACAGACCGAGACAGTAAGAATCCTGAGGCACTCAGTTTCTCTGTGTGTCGCAGCCCCACCACTGGTTCTTCTCCTATAACCTTTACTGGCTGTTACGCTATAGACTCTACAGACCACATATGAATCAGCAGGCTTTGTGTGGTTTGGCATAGYCACCGGGCAGACTTTTATCCTCCTAGCCCGGTCATTTCACAGCCTTTCTTTCTCTGTCTACCCCCTGTCTCTCCCTTTCAGACAGTAAAGATCAGGACCTCCAAGGCGTCTGGATCTCCTGTGACTCTCTCCTGCTGGCACTGCCCACTGGTCAGACCCCACACAGCAGACCACCAAGCCCCACAGTCAGCTTCACTGTCTGTCTGGAGTGGACCGGCATCAAAGCTTTTTTTGAACAATCTCTACAAATCTACATGAAACGTGTGGTTGTGGATCTGTCATGAGACAATTGACAAAAGACCCTGACACACACTGCCCCACAAAAGCAAGCCTGGTTGTCTCTTACCATAGACATTGTGTGATACAACCTACAGATCCATGGGTAGATCCATGAGTTTGGCAAGACTAAACCTAGAAGGATGGGGGGGAAAGGTGTACGAGAGAGGGGGAAGAAACAGTAAGAGCCATACTATTGACACCAGAAGGGCATCTTCCACTCTAAGTCACTTTGAATGAAAGCGTCTGCTAAATGACTAACATGTAAATGTCTTCTCCAGACAAGTTCTACAACTGAGCACTTACAGTGGATTTAGTCATGGTGGAGATTGAAGAGACATAGGGGAAAGTCTGTCTGAAATGACCCACAACTCTGAGGTGTGGCCTTGGGCACATGGCATGGATTGCAGTCATCATAGCTTCCACATTAAACCAGCTTAAGAGCTGTTCCTACAAAAATATGACAAATGCGTGACTCCCATCATGCCAGTACTGTAGAATTACTGTAGAATTATTTTCAATCTAAAATGACAATATAACAAATTCCTCCAAGGACAGTTAATACTTTTTGATGCAGTGCAGTATACACAATCATTCACTTTAATTTCTAAGAAGTTCACAGTGCTTGCTGTTATTCAAATGTCCATAAGGTGGCAGTGTAAACGTTCCAGTTGGATACACAGTACACACAGTAACTCTTCCCCTTCTCAAAATGGATGATAAACTGAAGTTCAACTGCTAAAACGCACTCCCGAATTGCAGGCTGCAAATGTTCTTTAAATTCCTCTTAGAATAACGGAATGATAGATTTAGCAGGCCCACTTCCCAAATTAATAATTCTGTCCTATATAGCCCAGGGTATCAAATCGGAGAGATGATTTTAGCAGCTTTCCCTCACAACTTTTTTTGTTTTAAACATGTTGAAGTCCGAAGTTGGCTCCCCATTTTCCATATCTCGGCAGCTGCGTTATGATTCATTTACAGTAGTTCCATTGGACACTTTGTTGGATAAAAATGAAATTGATCGGATAACAAATCTCTATTGATATTGGCCAGAGAGGCTGTAGCAAGAATATATCAAATAATATGTACAAAACATTTACAAATGTGATGTATCAATTACTTAATCTCTTGAAACACAGAGAAGACTATAGGTCAGGTATAAGAATCAGAATGTTTTAATAGTCCCTATCCTTTTGCCCTGAGCTGTTAAACCACTGTTCCCAGGACACCGAAGACGTGGATGTCGATTAAGGCAACCCCCCGCACCTCTCTGATTCAGAGGGGTTGGGTTAAATGCGGAAGACACATTTCACTTGAAGGCATTCAGTTGTAAAACTGACTAGGTATTCCCCTTTCCCTTTCCCCTTTCCTTACAAATCTTTAAATAAAAGGGCAAGGCACTCCATATCTCTGTTGCTAAATAGATACATTTGTACATTTGAAGTGGCTAGACAAATGTCGGTAATTGAGCAGTAAATTAGAAAGCAATGTGTTAATTCTCACCAAATCAACCATTAGTGTTATGTTCATGGATAATTCTCCATTCTCCGTTCTCTTTTGATCAAGCTAGGTGACTGTCCTGGCACCACATTACATAGCATTACTCCTGCAGAGTGTTAATGGACTTACTTAAGCTCTCGGGTCCTGACTTATGTTTTCCAATTAATTAAAGTGTCAGGAGTCACAAATCACTGTGGTGGGATAGGTCAGGGTGGAGAGAGAGAGAAAGACGTGTAGCCTTTATACCAACACTGTTCCACCTTAGCGGGGGCCCTGGGGCCAGGGGCCCACAGCGGTCACTGGTAATGGTTTGTTCCCCGAACAGGTGAAACTGTATCCCCTGGTCTGACCCTGTATGGAACACTGCTACAGATCCCCTCCCCGCTACTTACCCCCTGTCCCCCAGCCCACATTCCCCCTTTCCGCCTCGTCCTGGCAGAGCAGTAAACTTTACTCAGCTAAATGAATTAAGTACTCACATAATACCGTAGGCCTACGCATTACAGAGGAATTTCCATATTACAGCATACGATACTCCCCTTTCACAGCTCTCCTACGGCACTAATGTAGAGCAGTACTTGGCTGCACCGGGCTGTAACCCGATAGCCAAACGGGACAAGATTCAGCCCAGCAGATGCAATGAGGTAGAGTTGGCGGGGAGGAGGGGTGGAGAAAGTAGCCCCTGCTAAACAAGCACTTTTTATTAGACCTCATTAGGTGACCGAATGACTTAGTACTCTGGATTCATTAGTGGCTAGCCAAAAGCTGACTCTCCCCTGCGTCCCCCCTCCCCTCCTTTCTCCCTCCTTCCATTCTCCCGCCACTCCGTCCTCACCAGCCCTTTTGCCAAGGCATGCTAATTAAGCAGATGGAATCATCATCGTCTCATCGGCAAGGACAGAGGGGGGCACACACACACGCTGCCGCCGGCGACCTTCACCATCGAGTCAATTTCCTTGCTTCTCGGTTTTCCCTCTCCTGACTCCAGACGAGGTCAGAGAATGAGGAGGGAATGGTTGAGTCACAGCAGCTGAACCCACCGCTGTTAAATGGTAAAACGCTAAAGGAATTAGCAACACTATGGTCAGGTGGCCTGAGACACTCAGGGGAGAGAGAGAGCCAAGAGATGTCCGCTCACTCACTCAGTTCATTCAACTCACACTTTTCCACAATCTCTAAATCTTTCTTTCAAGCACTCTCAGTCGTTGTCTTGGTGTCTCGTTTCAGGAGCTAACTGCGATTGCCTTTAGAGTGAGTTTTTCTCTCTCTTCATTTCCAGAGAATGCTGATAACATCACACTAGGTGTTGGTCCAACATGATCTATTCCATGTCTGTAGCTAAAATGGGACAAGTCCTGTTACTGGAGAGAGTGAGCGACCGTTCTCAATCCTCACCCCTGCCACCCACCCCTTTAAAATGGGAGAATATGCTATCCACCCCAAACCAGGCCAGACAATCTGGGAAAATTGACCTTTGAACATCCAGTCCATTATGTTAAAATATATATATATATATTATTTAACTAGGCAAGTCAGTTAAGAACAAATTCTTGTATACAATCACGGCCTACCCAGGCCAAACTAACCCGGACAAAGCTGGGCCAATTGTGCGCCGCCCTATGGAGTAGCCAAGTCCCAATAACAGCTGCATTACGGCTCCATGTCCACTAGGGGTCAGCTTTTTTCATGTCTCTGTCATTCATTAACTTCCCTCACAACAGAGTAATGACAGTGTACGACCAGAATATTGTATTGAGATTCATCAAATTCTTCTCATGGTTAAGTGAAAATAGGTTGTGATACAATTTGATGACTGGTTGTCTCATTTATGACTGGTAGAAACAGATCACACACAGTAGCCTAATGATATCTATTGAATCCAGTAACGTCTGTATGCACTCTGAAAATGCATTGACTATTAAGGTAATGTTTTCCCAAAATTGTCATTAATCACCGCTTATCATGAAGAGGTTATACATAGGATTTGACCCATTGCGTTTGTCGGTCGCGCTACACTATTGCTAGCATCCTGTTGACTGATCCTCAGGCTAATTGTCCATGATCTTACAGGAAGTCATTGTCACTCTCTCCATTGTTCTTTTGATCAGTGCTTACATTCGTAAGCCGGGCCTAGCCGGACAAACAGGCTAATAATCAAGGTTGATAAATAGTTTGCTGTATTCCTGTGCTAAGCAGTGATGACGTGCTACTGGCTGAAAGAGTAAATACATGATAGATTTCCTTGTGTGCATAAACATACCGGTAGATCATCTCTCTGATATTGACCTAGAGTCTAAATAGGAGAGTACCATTATGAGGCCCCCTCTCTTTCTGGTTTTCATCATTCTTAGACTAATTTTAAAGTACTACTTAAGTGTTTTCTTGTGGTATCTGTACTTTACTTTATTATTTATATTTTTTGAAACTTTATTTCACTATATAAAATGAAAAAAAGTTATTTTTACACCATACATTTTCCCTGACACCCAAAAGCATTTGTTACATTTTGAATGCTTAGCAGGACAGAAAAATGGTCCAATTCCACACACTTACCAAGAGAACATCCCTGGTCATCCCTACTGCCTCTGATCTGGCAGGGTCACTAAACACAAATGCTTAATTTGTAAATTATGTTGGAGTGTTGGAGTGTTTCTTCTGGCTATCAGTAATTAACGTATTTCATTTATTTCATAAACAAAATCAGAAAGGGAGCAGATACTTTTTTACAGCACTGTATATAAAGTATAGTGATTGTGCGCAGAGTCAGAGCAAGATAGAGTCAGTGCAGATATTTCGAGTACCATTACAAACACTATTTAGCAGTCCGGTTATTTAGTGGACTTATGGCCTGGGGGTAGAAGCTGTCTCGGAGGCTGTTGATCTTAGAGACGATGCTCCGGTACCGTTTGCCGGAAGGTAGCAGAGTGAACAGTCTACAGCTTGGGTGGCTGGAGTCTTTTTGAGGCCTTCCTCTGACACTGCCTGATGTAGAGGTCCTGGATGGCAGGGTGCTCGGCCCCAGTGGTGTACTGGGCTGTCTGCACCACACTTCGTAGCGCTTTGCGGTCAAGGGTGGTGCAATTGCCAAACCTGACGGTGATGCAGACAGTCAAGATGCTCTCGATGGTGCAGCTGTACAACTTCTGCAGGATCTGAGGGACCATGCCAGATCTTTTCAGCTTCTAGAGGGGGAAGAGGCACTGTCGTGCCCTCTTCATGACTGTGCGGGTGTGTGGGGACAATGTTAAGTCCTTAGTGATGTGGACGCCAAGGAACTTAAAGCTCTCGACCCGCTCCACAACAGCCTTGTTGATGTGGATGGGGGCGTGCTCTCCCCTCTTTCTCCTACAGTCCACGATCAGCTCCTTGGTTCTTTCTGACGTTGAGGGAGAAGTTGATMTCCTGGCACCACACTGATAAGTCTCTGACCTTCTCCCTGTAGGCTTACTCATCGCTGTCTATGATCTGGCCTACCACCCTCGTGTCGTCAGCAAACTTGATGATGGTGTTGGAGTCATGCACGCCCATAAAGTCATGGGCCAACAAGGAGTACAGGAGGGAACTAAACACACACGCCTGAGGGGCCCCACTGTTGAGGGTCATCATGGCAGACAGCGGTGTTGTTGCCTACCCTCACCAACTGAGGCCAAAATCAAAAGTAATAGTCAGTATATGGTGTGGCCACCAGCTGCATTAAGTACTGCAGTGCATCTCCTCCTAATGGACTGCACCAGATTTGCCAGTTTTTGCTGTGAGATGTTACCCCACTCTTCCACCAAGGCACCTGCAAGTTCCCGGATATTTCTGGGGGGAATGGCCCTAGCCCTCACCCTCCGATCCAACAGGTCCCAGATGTGCTCAATGGGATTGAGATCCGGGCTCTTCGCTGGCCATGGCAGAACACTGACATTCCTGTCTTGCAGGAAATCACGCACAGAGCGAGCAGTATGGCTGGTGGCATTGTCATGCTGGAGGGTCATGTCAGGATGAGCCTGCAGGAAGGGTACCAGATGAGGGAGGAGGATGACTTGCAATGACAACAAGCTCAGTCCGATGATGCTGTGACACACCGCCCCAGACCATGACGGACCCTCCACCTTCAAATCGATCCCGCTCCAGAGTACAGGCCTCAGTGTAACGCTCATTCCTTCAACGATAAATGCGAATCTGACCATCACCCCTGGTGAGACAAAACCACGTCTCGTCAGTGAAGAGCACTTTTTGCCAGTCCTGTCTGGTCGAGCGACGGTGGGTTTGTGCTCATAGGCMACGTTGTTGCCGGTGATGTCTGGTGAGGACCTGCCTTACAACAGGCTTACAAGCCCTGAGTCCAGCCTCTCTCAGCCTATTGCGGACATTCTGAGCACTGATGGAGGGATTGTGCAGTCCTGGTGTAACTCGGGCAGTTGTTGTTTCCATCCTGCACCTGTCCCTCAGGTGTGATGTTCAGATCTACCGATACTGTGGAGGTGTTGTTACACGTGGTCTGCCATGAGGACGATCAGCTGTCCGTCCTGTCTCCCTGTACCGCTGTCTTAGGCGTCTCACAGTACGGACATTGCAATTTATTGCCCTGGCCACATCTGCAGTCCTCATGCCTCCTTGCAGCATGCCTAAGGCACATTCACACAGATGAGCAGAGACCCTGGGCATCTTTCTTTTGGTGTTTTTCAGAGTCAGTAGAAAGTCCTCTTTACTGTCCTAAGTTTTCTTAACTGTGACCTTAATTGCCGTCTGTAAGCTGTTAGTGTCTTAACGACTGTTCCACAGGTGCATGTTCATTAATTGTTTATGGATCATTGAACAAGCATGGGAAACAGTGTTTAAACCCTTTACAATGAAGATATGTGAAGTTATTTGGATTTTTATGAATTATCTTTGAAACACAGGCTCCTGAAAAAGGGACATTTATTTTTCTGCTGCGTTTAGTTATTTCCCCTCTTGTCCAGGTGGGAGAGGGCAGTGTGAAGTGCAATTGAGATTGCGTCATCTGTGGATCTGTTGGGGAGGTATGCGAATTGGAGTGGGTCTACGATGTCTGGGATGATGATGTTGATGTGTATCATGACCAGCCTTTTAAAGCACTTCATAAATACAGATGTGAGTGCTTCAGGGTGATAATCATTTAGGCAGGTTACACTACATTATCAAAATGATGTGGAAACTTGTACGTCGAACATCCCATTCCAAAATCATGGGCATTAATATGGAGTTGGTCCCCCCTTTGCTGCTATGACAGCCTCTACTCTTCTGGGAAGGCTGCTGCGGGGACTTGCCTCCATTCAGCCACAAGAGCATTAGTGAGGTCGGCACTGATGTTGGGTGATTAGGCCTGGCTTATAGTCAGCGTTCCAATTATCCCAAAGGTGTTCGATGCAGTTGAAGTCAGGGCTCTGTGCAGGCCAGTCAAGTTCTTCCACACCAATCTCAACAAACAATTTCTGTATGGACCTCTCTTTGTGCACAGGGCATTGTCATGTTGAAACAGGAAAGGGCTTTCCCAAACTGTTTCCACAAAGTTGGAAGCACCGAATCGTCTAGAATGTCATTGTATGCTGTAGCATTAAGACTTCCCTTCACTGGAACTAAGGAGCCTAGCCCGAACCATGAAAAACAGCCCATTATTCCTCCTCCACCAAACGTTATAGTTGGCACTATGCATTGGAGCAGGAAGCGTTCTCCTTGCATCCGCCAAACCCAAATTAGTCCGTGCAAAACCCCATTTCATTAAGCTCCTGATGAACAGTTCTTGTGCTGACCTTGCTTCCAGAGGCAGTTTGGAACTCGGTAGTGAGTGATGCAACCGAGGACAGACGATTATTAAGCGCTACGCGCTTCAACACTCAGCGGTTCTGTTCTGTGAGCTTGTGTTGCCTACCACTTCGCGGCTGAGCCATTGTTGCTCCTATATCTTTCCACTTTACAAAACCAGCACTTACAGTTGACCCAGGCAGTTCTAGCAAGGCAGAAATTTGACAAACTGACTTGTTGGAAAGGTGGCATCTTATGACAGTGCCACGTTGAGAGTCACTTAGCTCTTCAGTAAGGCCATTCTACTGCCAATGTTTGTCTATGGAGATTGAATGGCTGTGTGCTTGATTTTATACCTCTGTCAGCAATGGGTGTGGCTGAAATAGCCAAATACACTAATTTGAAGGTTATGTCTTTTAGTTTATAGTTCAGTTTATTAATTTGACCATTTAAATAATACAAGCACACATAAAACTTGAAAAAGCCAATAATGCACATGAGCAAAATTATTGAGGATAACACACAATAAAGCCTGGGACTTATTTCCAGAGGCAGTTGGTAGCCTAAATCCTGCCTGATGTGACTGCTGTTCCCAAAACCATTGACATACGTTAGCCTACTGTAACCACACAGAGATAGTGTGTGTGTGTGTTAAGGTTGGGCGATTGTGTACAAGCCTACATCGCCCGATTACGCCCCATAGCGATCCTCGATAGTCAATCACTATCGGGGGGGTCTTTCTCATGGCTACCCATGTATTTCCATGGAAATATAACATTTATTTGGAAAGTAATAAATATATAGAAAAAAGCATTCATGATTTGCGTAAATGTAATGTACTATTACTCTTGTTAAAAATATGAAATGGTAATACATTTGATGAAGAGCACATTATGACTTGTTTAGGACTCGAAACTCAAAGTTTAGGACTTGAGACTTGACTTGATACTTGACGGTCTTGTCTTGACTTGAGACTTGACTCAGACTTGCCTGTCTTGACTTGGGACTTGACTTGGGGACTTGTAAAACAATGACTTGTTCCCACCTCTGCAGTTGTAGCTCAATCGTGGGAGCAATTGATCACGTTCCCGCACTGACTGACTGTGTGGAGGCTCATTGATTTAACGTTACGTTAGCCTACATGATACACCAGTAAAGTAATCAAATATATAGCTGGCGGCTATATTAGCTACTACTTACCATTCTTTGTGCAGCTTCAAATGTCGAACAAAGTTGGAAATTGTTGTGACTCCGTCTGTCATTTTCTTCCCGCATGTTTCGCAAGTTGCAATCTGTTTTTTGTTGATACAGCGTCGTCTTTATATCCGTAAATAATAATTTTGGGTATCATCTTTGCAAGGTCCCGCCGACGTTCCTCTGCACTGCCACACACAACTTTTTCTCAGCTAGCACAATTTGATTGGCTGCTGTCCGATTCAAACTGTAATCCGTTAAATGATGAGTTGATGCGCTGCACACTTTTTTTAATAGCATCATTTTTAATATTTGAGCTTGGGGAGGGTATCAAGTCAGGTCGAGTCATAAGGCTCATGTCCAAGTCAAGTCACGAGTCATTGGTGTTAAAGTCAAAGTCGAGTTGCATGTCATCATATTTGTGCCTCGAGTCTGACTCACTGCTGAGTCACTGCTTATTTCCATTGTGGTAATCTCTTGAAACAAGATGGCTAGGCAAGATCGAACAAGGTTAAACACAGTATGACAGCGAGATAATTAAACAAAAAAACTAAGAAGAACATCTATCTGATCGTTGCAGTTACTTCAAAGGGGTCATTCATATGGTCACAGAAGACATCAAACAGTTGTTTACTTTATTTTTTAAAGCTGCCCAGAGATGACGTCGTTTTTATGGGCAGAGGCAACTCATTCCACTCTCCAGCATACAAGAAAGTACCTTTCCCAACATTACTCCAGAACCTGTATAAGCACACATTAGCAACACCTGATCTGGTGCCGTGTATGTGCACATTCCTAAAACAGGGAAAGTAATCAGTTAGATATCTGACTGCAGAACCATAAATAGTCCTGTAAACCAAACCAGGTCTAATCTGAGACACCCTAGCCTCAATAGGCAGCCAGTTGAGTTCCTGAAAGCAGCTCCTGCCTTTGTGAGGACGTGGACTCACCTTCAATACTAACATGTCCACATACTTTTGGCCATGTAGTGTATATTTATATGAGCTAACTTTAACCTTTTCCTGGGTAGTTTATATGAAACTGAACTCTTAATGATAATACGTTGTATTTCTAATAATTCTATTTCTGATGATAACAAAGAGGGAGTTAATGGATTTTTGAGCAGATTATGTTTAGCAGATGCTCTATTTTTTGTTTCCCTTGTGCATATCTGTCTTACTGAACTGTTGGTCTCTTCTGATTGGGGTGTTGTCCTGTTAGAATGGGGGGTAGTAGGGTGTGTGTGTGGGGGCAGATCCGGGGGTCGATGTAGAATTCCATACGCACGACGCTAGCGACCCCGACAGCTGTATGATAGAGCGTGCGTGCTCGGTCTCCGCATCAGCGATTTCTTCGCTCATTCAAATCAAACCGCTTTCCGGTATCGAGTCCACCTGTCTTAGCAACCTCTCTGTCCGCATACCCTGTCATCGTACATCATAAAGTCTCTGCCATGACTTAACTGTCTGGACCACTGTCGGCAGTACATGCCCTCCTGTAAGTGCCTCCTACAGGTTTGACTAGATCCTGATACAACTTAAAACACGGAGCCCTCCCTCGCTCCGATGATTTCCTTTTAGTCCGCTACCATCGGGTTATTTTGTTTTCTCGCTTTGTGCTATAGTCTGTTATATACTGTGTTTGGTTATTTATACTTGTGATTGTGCTGTTGTCCTGTTATAAGAATTGCTGTGTTTATTTTGTGCTGTCTACTCTGGAAAGGGACCGATGTTGCAGGGTGGAGCTGGCCTTTCTGGATGGGCCATTCATTAATTCGCTAAAATAAAATTTAGGAGTTTACCACATCAGTTACCGGCTTCATTAATAAGTGTATCGACAATGTCATCCCCGCAGTAGCCATAAATATATACCCCAACCAGAAGCCATGGATTACAGGCAACATCCGCACTGAGCTAAAGGCTAGAGTTGCCGCTTTCAAGGAGCAGGACACTAATCTGGATGCTTATAAGAAATCCTGCTATGACCTCTGATGAGCCATCAAACAGAGAAAGCGTCAATAAAGGACGAAGATCGAATCCTACTACAACGGGTCTGATGTGGCAGGGCTTGCAAACTATCACAGATTACAAAGGGATACTCAACCGCAAGCTATCCCATTAACTTCTCATGGCTGCATGGGCAGTATTGAGTAGCGTGGATGAAAGGTGCCCAGAGTAAACGGCCTGCTCCTCAGTCCCAGTTACTAATATATGCATATTATTATTAGTATTGGATAGAAAACACTCAAAAGTTTCACTGTTTGAATTATGTCTGTGAGATTAACAGAACTCATATGGCAGGCAAAAACCTGAGAAGTTCCACTTCCTGTTTGGATTTTTTCTGGGGGTGCCATATTTTCAACCAAGCTCCATTGAAAATACAGAGAGATATGGATGGGTTTTCACTTCCTACGGCTTCCACTAGATGTCAACAGTCAATAGCACTAAGTCTGATGACTCTAATGTGAAGGGGGTCGAAGGAGACAGAAATTAGTCATCACTGCCATGAGGTGACCATGCATTCAACACGCGCGTTCACGTGAGAGGCAGCTCCGTTCCATCTCTCAATTGAAGTCGATGTAATTCTCCGGTTGGAACGTTATTCAAGATGTATGTTAACAACATTCTAAAGATTGATTCAGTTACATCGTTTGACATGTTTCTACTGACTGTAACGGAACGTTTGGACATTTTGTCACGTTATAGTGGTCGTGCTTTGAGACTTTGGTTAGGGTGTTTGGTAAACAATTCGAAAGTAGCTAATTTGACATAAATAACGGACATTAACGGACAAATCAAGCATTTATTGTGGACCTGGGATTCTTAGGACTGCAAGTGTTATCACTGACATTTTCAACCTACAGACCTGACCCGATCTGTAATACCAATTTGTTTAAAGCAGACCATCATAGTCCCTGTGACCAAGAACTCCAATGTAACTTGCCTAAAGGACTATCGCTCCATAGCACATACATTTAAAGCCATGAAATACCTTTGAAAGGCTGGTCATGGCTCACATCAACACCATCATCCCGGACACCCTGGATCCACTCCAATTTTCATACCGCCCCAACAGATCCACAGATATTGCACTCCACACTGCCCTCACCCACCTGGACAAAAGGAATACATATGTAAGAATGCTGTTCATTAACTACAGCTCAGCATTCAACACCATACAGTAGTCCCCTCCAAGCTCATCACCAAACTCAGGACCCTGGGACTGAACACCTCCCTCTGCAACTGGATCCTGGACTTCCTGACGTGGTGAGGGCAGGCAACAACAAATCCGCCACACTGACCATCAACACAGGGGTCCTTCAGGGGTGTGTGCTTAGTTCCCTTGTGTACTCCCCGTTCACCTACGACAGCGTGGCCGTGCACAGCTCCAACACCCATGTTCGCTGACGACACGGCGGTGGTAGACCTGATCACCGACGATGATGAGGCAGCCTATAGGGAGGAGGTGAGAGACCTGGCAGTATGGTGCCAGGACAACAACCTCTCCCTCAACGTCAATAAGACAAAGGAGCTGATTGTTTACTACAGGAAACGGAGGGGCGAGCACCCCCCCATCCACATCAATGGGGCTGTAGTGAAGTGGGTCAAGAATTCCTCTGTCTCCACATCACTAAAGAATTAACATGGTCCACACACACCCACACAGTTGTGAAGAGGGCACAACAGCACCTCTTTCTCCTCAGGAGGCTAAAAAGAGGCTAAAAAGAGGCCCACAGATCCTCAAAAAGTTTTACAGTTGCACCATTGCGAGCATCTTGACTGGATGCATCACCGCTTGGTATGGCAACCGCAAGGCACCCGACCGCAAGACGATACAGAGGGTGGTGAGTACTGCCCAGTACATGGGTGGCAGGTAGCCTAGTGGTTAGAGCGTTGGGCCAGTAACTGAAAGGTTGCTAGATCGAATCCCCGAGCTGACAAGGTAAAAATCTGTCGTTCTGATCAAGGCAGTTAACCCGCTGTCATTATAAATAAGAATTTGTTCTTAACTGACTTGCCTAGTTAAACAAAGGTTGAATAAAAATTAAATACAAAAATCACTGGCCTTGAGCTCCCTCCCATCCAGCATCTCTGTACCAGGTGGTGTCAGAAGAATGCCAAGAAAATCAGCGAAGACTCCATTCCCCCACCCATAGATTGTTCTCACTGTTGGCAGTACCAGTACACCAAGTCTGGAACCAACAGGACTGTGAACAGTTTCTACCCTCAAGCCATAAGACTGCTGAATAGCTCATCAAATGTCTACCTGCCTTGACTCTATGCACACACTACATACACCCACATAACATGAGCACACATGCATACTGATGCCACATACACACACACAGTTGCTGCAGCAACTCTTTATTATCTATCCTGTTGCCTAGTCACTTTAGCCCTACAGTATATGTACATAGCTACCTCAATTACTTCGTACCCCTGCACATCGACTCGGTACTGGTACTCCCTGTGTATATGTTATTTTTTACTCGTTATCGTTATTCACTTTGTATTTATATTTTTATTTAAATGTTATATCTTTTTGCCATGTCTGCACTGTTGGAAAAGGACCCCTAAATAATTATTTCAGTTTTGGTTACAAAGCATGTGAGAAATAAAATTAGACTTGATTTGACACACACACACACACACACACACACACACACACACACACACACACACACACACACACACACACACACACACACACACACACACACACACACACACACACACACACACACACACAAAGGGTCGGCACTCAGTGTTTTTTGGCTGCTCCCTAGTTTATTATTGTCTTTAATGGAGTCGACAGGAGGTAGGCGGGCGAGAAGGAGGGGAGTGTGCTGTTGTTTTGCGCACTTGCCTGTGATGTGGCCAGCTCTGTTTGGAGCCTTGTGAGAAAGGAAGCACCAGGAAGATCAATACATCCTCTGTGACGTGCGTGTGGGGAAGCCAGCTCAAGCCAAAGGATACTTTCCTTATTATGGATTTGACATGAACTTGGCCTTAGGCCCTCCACAATGTGATGGATGTATTATTTGATCTTCCTGTCTTTGTTAACCTCTTTGGGGCCTATTGGAGGTGAGTCCCCTCTCTCTCGCTGTGGACGAAGGGCCACTTCACTACTCCTATGTTGGAGATGGTTGGATTTATTAAGTATAATAATGGCTGTATTAATAGCTACTTCTTCACAAGACTTTCACTCACCCACATAGGACACTTGGAATGGTCCAGAGCAGGCATTCTAGGCACATATGAGTCAACTTACTCCACAATACTTTATATATTGATACACAAGGCTATGCATCGCTGAGGAGGAGAGAACTGAGCATTTTACCAACTGCCCGTTAGGGGTCTTGACATCTTATCTGCTTCTTTAATACTGTTCTTTATTCTTATCTGCGTCTTTATTGAGGAAGTAACGAGTGTGTGTGTTGCGAAGGAGAGGTTGGAGGTCTTCTAAAAATAAATAAATGGGCAATAGACTGGGACAATGACACGGTGATATTCTTTAGATGATTAAGACGTCAGAGATGTTGGACAGAATTCAGGCACTCTTTGTTCTAAAACATGGCACCAAATTTAGAACCCCAGGTTAAGTGGGTAGAGTGTCAACCCTGGGTCAGAAAGTGCTCACAACATACAATCCTGTCGACCAGACAATAAAAATATAAACTCAGCAAAAAAAGAAACGTCCTCTCACTGTCAACTGCGTTTATTCTCAGCAAACGTAACATGTGTAAATATTTATATGAACATAACAAGATTCAACAACTGAGACATAAACTGAACAAAGACATGTGACTAACAGAAATAGAATAATGTGTCCCTGAACAAAGGGGGGGGGG
>NC_036854.1:22866243-22885799 GCF_002910315.2 Salvelinus sp. IW2-2015 | reverse complement strand
AATCAAAAGTAACAGTCAGTATCTGGTGTGGCCACCAGCTGCATTAAGTATGCAGTGCATTCCTCCTCATGGACTGCACCAGATTTGCCAGTTCTTGCTGTGAGATGTTACTCCACTCTTCCACCAAGGCACTGCATCAGTATCTGGTGTGGCCACCAGCTGCATTAAGTAATGCAGTGCATCTCCTCCTCATGGACTGCACCAGATTTGCCAGTTCTTGCTGTGAGATGTTACTCCACTCTTCCACCAAGGCACCTGCAAGTTCCCGGATATTTCTGGGGGGAATGGCCCTAGCCTTCACCCTCCGATCCAACAGGTCCCAGACGTACTCAATCGGATTTGTGCCCATAGGCAACGTTGTTGCCGGTGATGTCTGGTGAGGACCCGCCTTACAACAGGGCTTCAAGCCCTCAGTCCAGTCTCTCTCAGCCTATTGCGGACAGTCTGAGCACTGATGGAGGGATTGTGCGTTCCTGGTGTAACTCGGGCAGTTGTTGTTTCCATCCTGTACCTGTCTCGCAGGTGGGATGTTCGATGTGGTCTCCCTGTAGCGCTGTCTTAGGCATCTCACAGTACGGACATAGCAATTTATTGCCCTGGCCACATCTGCAGTCCTCATGCCTCCTTGCAGCATGCCTAAGGCACGTTCACACAGATGAGCAGGGACACTGGGCATCTTTCTTTTGGTGTTTTTCAGAGTCAGTAGAAAGGCCTCTTTAGTGTCCTAAGTTTTCATAACTGTGACTTTAATTGCCTACCATCTGTAAGCTGTTAGTGTCTTAACGACCGTTCCACAGGTGCATGTTCATTAATTGTTTATGGTTCATTGAACAAGCATGGAAAACAGTGATTAAACCCTTTACAATGAAGATATGTGAAGTTATTTGGATTTTTACGAATTATCTTTGAAAGGCAGGGTCCTGAAAAAGGGACGTTTCTTTTTTTGCTGAGTTTAGGTCAGACTTTGGCATTGTTTTTCTCAGTAAAAGACAACACTACTTTAGTCATTTGCTTTATACGGATCCACGGTCCTCTCATAAGGTATGCATCAGTTCTGGGTTCAAATATTATTTGAAAGAATTTTTTTTAATGTAGCTGCGCTTGTAAGAGCTTGCATGTTGGAAACAATAGAAAAGTCCCAATCCCCATGTACAATGTACAATCCCCATGTACATGTACAATCCCCACCCATCTGGTATCCCAGATAGGCTACAGCTAACGCTCAAAGTATTTCAAAGATTTCAAATAATACTTCAACCCAGGTCTGGTATGTGTGTTTCATACTAGAAAGGCCCTCGATGCGATCCCGAGGCCTTGTTTGCATCACTTGAGCTCAGTACTTCAAAACACAAATGTTAGAGCGGACGCCCAATGTGGTGTTCAATGTAGCCTCAACCCGGCAATGTTTCAGTTCCTATGACCTGCCATGCCCGTGAACCAGTACCACCCACCACTCAGATTATCTTTCCATGTTCTTTAAAAGATGAAACTCTGTGGAAAAGAGGGGGCAAAGTGGAGTATATAAAAAATGTAATTGACTTTAATAACTTATGTATTGGGATACCATGGTTGGTGCATTGACAGCAATGACACTTGTGTCATAAAGAAGAAATCTCTTGCCATTTTTATGACCTCATTTAAGAGAAAGGCGGCTAAATTGTCAAGTGAAACAGATGTAGATAAGATAACTTGAAAAAACTATATACACTGCTCAAAAAAATAAAGGGAACACTAAAATAACACATCCTAGATCTGAATGAATGAAATATTCTTATTAAATACTTTTTTCTTTACATAGTTGAATGTGCTGATAACAAAATCACACAAAAATTATCAATGGAAATCAAATTTATCAACCCATGGAGGTCTGGATTTAAAGTGGAAAACCACACTACAAAATTAAAGTGGAAAACCACACTACAGGCTGATCCAACTTTGATGTAATGTCCTTAAAACAAGTCAAAATGAGGCTCAGTAGTGTGTGTGGCCTCCACGTGCCTGTATGACCTCCCTACAACGGATTCAGGTCAATTGGATTCAGGTCTGGGGAACGGGCGGGCCAGTCCATAGCATCAATGCCTTCCTCTTGCAGGAACTGCTGACACACTCCAGCCACATGAGGTCTAGCATTGTCTTGCATTAGGAGGAACCCAGGGCCAACCGCACCAGCATATGGTCTCACAAGGGGTCTGAGGATCTCATCTCGGTACCTAATGGCAGTCAGGCTACCTCTGGCGAGCACATCGAGGGCTGTGCGGCCCCCCCAAGAAATGCCACCCCACACCATGACTGACCCACCGCCAAACCGGTCATGCTGGAGGATGTTGCAAGCAGGAGAACGTTCTCCACGGCGTCTCCAGACTCTGTCACGTCTGTCACATGTGCTCAGTGTGAACCTGCTTTCATCTGTGAAGAGCACAGGGCGCCAGTGGCGAATTTGCCAATCTTGGTGTTCTCTGGCAAATGCCAAACGTCCTGCACGGTGTTGGGCTGTAAGCACAACCCCCACCTGTGGACGTCGGGCCCTCATACCACCCTCATGGAGTCTGTTTCTGACCGTTTGAGCAGACACATGCACATTTGTGGCCTGCTGGAGGTCATTTTGCAGGGCTCTGGCAGTGCTCCTCCTTGCACAAAGGCGGAGGTAGCGGTCCTGCTGCTGGGTTGTTGCCCTGCTACGGCCTCCTCCACGTCTCCTGATATACTGGCCTGTCTTCTGGTAGCGCCTCCATGCTCTGGACACTACGCTGACAGACACAGCAAACCTTCTTGCCACAGCTCGCATTGATGTGCCATCCTGGATGAGCTGCACTACCTGAGCCACTTGTGTGGGTTGTAGACTCCGTCTCACGCTACCACTAGAGTGAAAGCACCGCCAGCATTCAAAAGTGACCAAAACATCAGCCAGGAYSKWWGGAAKTGAGAAGTGGTCTGTGGTCACCACCTGCAGAACCACTCCTTTATTGGGGGTGTCTTGCTAATTGCCTATAATTTCCACCTTTTGTCTATTCCATTTGCACATCAGCATGTGAAATTTATTGTCAATCAGTGTTGCTTCCTAAGTGGACAGTTTGATTTCACAGAAGTGTGATTGACTTGGAGTTACATTGTGTTGTTTAAGTGTTCCCTTTATTTTTTTGAGCAGTGTACAATAGATGCCCCTTCTCCATATATTCTTTATGAGTCCTTATTATTGGACTTGTTTTGTTTTTGGGAGTCTTGAGCTCTTGGCCTCTTTTGGCCTTGAAAGAGGAGAGCTTGTCTCTCTACCAGTCCAGCGGGCAGTCTGGTGTCTGCTACTCTGCACTGCTGCAATGGTTCCCTCCTCCTTTGGCTGTGGCAAGTGTCCACAGCCTCAGCCTGGCCTCTCTAGCCTTGCAGTATATCACTCCAACCTAAGGCCTTAACCTTCCCTTCAGTCCATCCTACACAAAGCTCTACTGGATGAATGTTCTCCTTCTCGCAAAAATACCACAAAAAAACACGAAGCGCTGGGCAGGAGTGACCTGACCCAGAGTTCTGAGGACTCCAAGCCAGACATGGCCCTTCAGAAGCCTGACTGACTCTCCAAAGACTTTAAATATGGAGTCTCGTCTCCACATAAGCTGTACACAACCGACTGAACCAACCGCTAACGACACCAGATATAGGTCGCTACTTGCTAAAAGCCATGTGGACATTCTTTATTGTATGCTCTTCGTGCCCAGAAGATAAATCATCAACAGATCCGCTGCCCGAACTTCTGACATAAAACAAGATAATCACACATTTCTGGCCGACGGGCCATTTGAATTATAAAGGGCTTTGTGGGAGAAAAAATAGAAGAAAATAAAAAAGTATTGTCCACGGAACGGCCACAGGGCTCTTCCACTATTCCAGAGAATTCTGGGATGGTAGTAAATTGCAGTATGTGCCATTTTGTTCTTCCCTCTCTCTATTCCCCCAATGATCCATTATATGACAGTAAATCGGGGCCTGGAGTTGAGGGGTCTCCAACAATGTGCTCTCTCCCCCCTGCACCCCCTCTCGTCAGGATACAAGAGATTTGGATGCGCAGAGCTCTACTCAGCCTCTGATGTCAGAGATGACTTAATCCAGGGGTTACAACAGGCCTTAAACACAGCTTGCAGATCCTGAATGGAGAGAAAAAATGAAAGATGGGAGAGATATAATTGTCTTTTTACCCCCCAAAGGTATTTTCTCTACACATCCTCAAATATGCTCCTTATGATTTATCATATAGCGCATAGTAGGGATTTAAACTGAACCCAAAGCATTGACTTACCTTACATTATACGTTAATTTAGCATTAGAATGTATGGTCCCATCGAGGTTGAAAATCTTTCTCTCAAAATTCAATCAATTTAAATTGAATGAATCTATTTAAAATATCCTTTTGATGGTTAAGGGTGGTGCACATGCAAGAAGGCGATGTACCATTTCTGTTGACTCTTTTTCTCAGAGTGAAAAAAGTAGTTGGCCCATATTTCTATTGCCCTATACTCAATTTACCTTTACTAAAAGCCTCCTGGTTGGTAGTCCTCCCCTGCAAGCTCAACCTTCCGACCCGAGGTCCCAGTCCCTGGAGAATGCTAGATTAGCTAGTTAGAGATGAGATAGTGGCAAATACCCAGCACTCCTTTACCTTACAGTCCTAAATGGGGTTCTATGACTGATACGAGGGTGGTTTAGATGAGGAAAGGAACCCCCCCCCCCAAAAAGGAGACATTGGAAGCAGGAAACACGCTATCCATTTCATACCCCCTTCCATTTACCATGCCACCTGTTGGACATGATCATTACCAAGGAGCTGTGGGGCCAAGGAGAGGGCTGAGCCGGCCATTTATATAAACAAACCCCGGACAAAACTGTCTAATTATCCCCCATGGCCCCCAAGCCCTGGACCCCAGGCCCCCTTAGGCCCCCAGCTCTCTCCTCACTGATCCAGCCCCATTTGCCGGCCTGGCCCGGGGCCAACACTGCAGGCTGGTATCTGTAAGCAGTCTGAGCACATCCTAATGACAGCTCTCTTTTAATCCCCAGGCTGTATAATTGCCCGGGGTAGCTTACAGATGGTCTGTGGGCGCTAGTCCAGGTCAGTCATAAGGAGGGTCAAGGCGAGGTTTACGCGAACATTACGACGTATGTGGGCCTAAAGAAAAGTGGCTGTATCATTTACAAATGGTGAGGACTTGTGTTGTAGTAGCAATGTCTTGATCCAAACAAGCGGTGGATCTCGGATGCCTTGTGACACTGACACAACTAGTTCAAAATTGTCAGTGGTCAGATGCGCGGTAGTGTTTGGCATTCTTTGAGTGAGTCTAATACTACTTTGCATGTGACTGAAGTCTGAGTTAGTTGGCCATCTGTGAGGAAATCTTTGACATTGACGACCGGTCTTGGTTGGTCATTACTAGAGAGCAAATGAAAAATGTGCACCTGTGCAAGACTTAAGAGATTTTAATTAACCGTAAAACCATAACAGTTTTAGGTAGGATTAGCTATGGAAAATACTTTCCAGTTCAAAGCCAAAATACAACATAGTACCTTTACAATGAATAGGACATCTAAAACATCCAGGAAACGTTGTACTAAGCATCTGTATATCTGTCCCATTTACTCACTACAACTGTTTTGTCAGGGAATTATCAAGTTTGTCCACCACTGAACCAGGGCAGATAATTGCCCCACCTTCCTCAACCTGCTATTTGCTATTGGAGGGGTGGAGTGTGGAGAATTGGGGGGGGGAACATTCCCCTGGGGTGGGGCATTAAGGTCTTAATTAGGACGCAAGGGGAAAGATTCAACAGTGGGGGGGGGGTGCTGCGAGGGGAAACTCGAGACGATCATCTTCCCCAGTTCAAGGCTAATTGCTGAAAGGGATCTGACATGGAATG
This sequence comes from Salvelinus sp. IW2-2015, assembly GCF_002910315.2. Lineage (NCBI taxonomy): Eukaryota > Metazoa > Chordata > Actinopteri > Salmoniformes > Salmonidae > Salvelinus > Salvelinus sp. IW2-2015. Next base: position 22,879,902 of record NC_036854.1, on the reverse strand, counting down.
GCATCAGGAGACAGGGAGAGCATCATAAGTTATTGATGTGAGGCCATGTCTAATTACTCTGGGATAATTTTGAACATCTTGAATTATAGCTCATCATACAGACAGGGTTCATATGGTACATCTCCAGGACACGAGGCCATTCATTCTAATGAGGCTCATTTACATGCCTAAATATCTAATTTGATGTTTATTCTTCATATCGTAATAGCCAAAGCATATGAATTAGGTGGCTACTAATGCGTAGGCCAAACATTCTGATAATGTTAACAGGGCTGAAAATATAGGCCGGTGCTCGGGCCTATGCCTATGCTGCCTCAATATATATTTTTCCTACCAATGATGTGTAGTCTACGATCGTGAAAATTTGCTTTATCAGTTGAAATCATTTGTTTCAAACTTTCAACACAATATCCCTTACTGAAAACGGCAATTTGCATCATCGCCTGGAGGTTTTCCCGCCACTGCTGGCTAATCACAGGTGACCTGCCCAAGCGCCAGCTGAGGTGTGTAGGAAGTTGTAACTGGGAAATCCACCAACGACGAGAAGGTAAATCAATACGTAAATCCACCAAAAAAAGACTATAATTATTTACCAGCAACGTCATTGACTGTTTATTACGAGGGGCTTCTGCTCCTGTTTCCATGCAAAACCTACCTGAATGACTGTAGATAATGTTGTCTACTTTTTGTGTTACAGACAGGGGTGTCACAAATTGTGTAGCATTTTTGTTCTCCGTGTCCAAAGAACATAATAGCAACCATCGGTAACACTTTCTTTGGATAGTCCATCTGTAGATTCAGTAACATTTCAACTATATCTACTAACCCTAATCTTAAGCCTTACCCTAACCCTAATTGTAAACTTAACCCTAACCCTAACCGCAACCATAGCAAGCAGTTGCTTATCAACAGATAGATTGTTTATAGTATTGCCATCTCTAGAGCGTCTACAGAGCATCTACAGATGGACTATCTGGACTATCCAAATAAAGTGTGACAACTTTCAATACGCAGCCTATTGTACTGTAAGGTCTATGCTGCAGATTTTCTCTAGTATCCAATGTGGCTGCATATAGGCGTTACAACTGTGAACATAAACAATTACAAATGCCATACATACTTCACAACAATTAAAGTGCACTTAGTCAATGGAATCATAACAGCTGCAAGGAGCAAATATCTTTGATGGGGTAAGATTGTGTTTTCCAAACACATATTGCGGTGATTATCAGGAAGGCTGTGTGTATAGGAATGCATTCTATTGATTTAAGTTTACTTGGCTACAAAATAACTCCATATTCAGGAATTCTAGAGACAGTTTGAAGTTATTCATGACGGTGAGGAAGTTGCTGGCTACAAGATGAGGATATTGCTGCTGCTGATTGTCATAATTATTCCACACGTAAAGAAGTACAGTATAGACAATGACCACAAAGTGGAATAAATCCATTCCCGTTAATAATCCAGTTAATACCATGATCATGTCCTCCAGCATGACTCATTCTCAACACATCTGTTTCTGGATAAATGACCAGATTTGTGTGAACAAAGGAGGAACGCAGCCCTGCTGTTCAAAAGATCATCAGAAATTATTCCCTTGGCAGGAGTCTCTACAAGACCTTTTGAGGGTAGTTTAATGCAAGCCTGATGCAATAAAAATATCAACGTTTATCGTAAACTTTTATAGACCTCTGTTCAATCAACGTAATTAAAATAAGACATCCTCGCCTTTTTCTTTGACTATTAGATCTTTGCTTTGTCTTACGATGAGAGACAATACATTGCGTTGAACGGAGCAGGCACAAGCAGGCCACCACAAGGATATCCCCTCCTTACAGCTTTCTTTATCACAGTAAGTATTTTTTTGATGATTATAAATGATTTGCCAGCCTGCTCAAAACATCAAAATGTCAGCTCGTTCATCTCCCAAGTAAAAGAGTGATCCCCAGCTTTTGAAGCAGTTATATGTGAATGGGGGTAAAACCCTTATACAATTTCCACTTGAAATAGGAAGACAGGGTCTTCGGGGAGACACTAAATTGAAACTAAGGCTGTGCCTGATGGACCACAGGATATGCCTGCAAATTTAGACATATCAAAATGGCGAAAAAGTCTGTTAGTGCCCATTCATATAAACTGAATGGCTTGTAATGTTCTCAGTTCCTTGGAGGATACTTGCAAGGTTGAGAAAAGACTGCAGGAAGAGCAGAATGGTTTTGACATAACTTTATTTTAGTGCGCTACAGGTTTTCTCTCCTCCCCGCGGTTTAATGTTATATTCCACTGGGTCCCGGAAGACAGCAGCCCAGTAAATCCCTACTGCTCGACTTTAAAGGAAACGCTATCTGAAGACAGGTGAAAAACAGAAAGAAAAATACACTCTTGCCCAATGCATTCCCCTCTCTAGAGCGTCATCATCTTCCAGCCCTTCAAAATAATGGCTCGGGCCCGAGGTTTAAATTTAGCCAGAGAGCAAGTTATAATGATAAAATAATATCGACTCACTTTTGAAACTGTAATTCATTTGATTAAAAAGTTACACTTATATATTGCAGGTGGCCGTCGTGTGCTTTTTGGTTAAGCGTGATTTTATGTGAGGGGGTATCTGGTTTTGGTTGTCAGGCCCCAATTGCAACTATTAGTGTGGACTAGGTCCCGCTTGGGGGGGGATCTCCTTGCTGGAAGTGGGAGTGTTTGAAACCACACAGGAGATGCTCTAGAGGGGGACGAATTAGGAAGTCTTCACTTAGCCGGCCGTAATGAAGTGAGCCGATGTGCACTGCTGTAAGGTTTAACATTTTCCCCTTTTTTATTGGAGGAAGGGGGTTAGGGGTTGAAAAGTAAACAATGAGAAGGTCTGCAGACGCCTCAACTGCTCCCCACGCGCTTCAAAGGACCTTCCACATGTTTTCGAGATTTGAAGCAAAACTGAGCTATTGCTGTTTCAAGAGCGCCTTGTTGTTGATGCTTTCCCCCCCCCCCCCTGTCTGTTTGTTTAATTCCCAGCTTCTCTTTCCCCCATTTGCTCTAATGTGTTTCTGCCGCTCTGAAATCTGTTCATTTGCATTTTCTAAATGTATAGCTTTTAGATGGTTATCGGGATCAGGGGAGTGTCGGGTTGTGGGGGAGTGAAGACATCAACCATCTGGTAACCAACGCTAAGTGCTTGTTGTTGTAAGTTAAATAGAAGTGTACTGGCTTGTCAATGGTATCCCAAACACCACTGAGTGCTATGTGGGCTCATCAGACACTTCATCTTACAGTACAATAAATAGATCAAACACAGAATCCTTCACGTGCCCCATTTTTCATTCCAATATTATTCCAATGATGATTATTAGTCAATTATTAGGGTGTTAACCTTCAAATTGCTCAAGTTGAATCATATCAATCAATCAAATTGCTCAAGTTGAATCATATCAATCAATATACCGATATCTAGCTGTAAGCCATATTTAGTTATTTTCTCTATGTTTATCAATTAATGCAGTCGCTAAAATCATCTTGACATACAATTTTAAGGCTGCTAACCTCATTGTGGAAACATTATCAGCTAACTCAGCCCCTAGCGCAACCTAGGAACTGTGTACGAAGAGGCCAACTCTAGTGTACTGCACAGGCTCTGGCTTTACTTTACCACAAGCATGGTACAGCTACATTAATAGAATAGTTTCATTGTTACCTTGCTATGATTTGTTAAGCCGTAAACTCATTATTCTTTACTTAAAGGTAATCAACGATTCTCTCTGGGCCAGACATTACAGGACACAATATTTATGTATTTGCTTTAATCATCGCGGTTCATTTATTTTAAGACTATTGAAATAAACGGACGAGAGTATTACCAGCTGGCTAATAGAAGAGGAATGAGAAAAACAGCTAGCATGCAAACGATATGGCAACAGTTAGTTGCCATGGTGTGCACTGTCCATGAGCCATTTCAAAACAAACATAATTGACGGGAGCAACTACACTGAGGAGTTCTGGATTGACTGCAACATCTGCTTGGATCTGCAAACGGAGCTTCAGGACAATGTTTCACCTCAATCACAGTGAAGTGAGATTAGTCAATTAAAGATACTACAATAAAGTATCTTGGACCTTCAGATTATTTAAACAAAACAAAATGCATGGATTCAAACAGTTAGTAGAGGAACAAAATGTTTATAGCAAGTACGTATGAGACATATACTTGGAATTTTTTTTATTACACAGTCATTTTTTTGAGTTGTTTCAACTAATTATTATTAATTAACTGGTTGCACAGCCTTTGATTAGTTTACTCAACTTTTCGGGTCCAAGTGTCACCTGAACTAAAAACATTTAGTTGGCCCAAACTTAGCTCCAACTTGAGAAAACGTTGGCAAAAATTCTGCCAATTTAATATGATATTTGCTCAACTTGTCTCATATGTTCATTCAAGCATAAAATATAATTTTTACATCTTAACTAAGATAGGCTGTGCAAACACAGCTTTCAACTTACATATTTGACACACATAATTACATTGTGCATGATCATTAATACAGTCATTATTATTCAACATGTATTACATTCAAACCTGGGATTTGAACTCACAACCTCTTGTTTCATGGTATTCCGATCTTCTAGCTACGCCACCATGTCTGTGTCAATTATCAGTTAATCTGACTATTCTCTCTTCATTTATTTGATTGATTTATTTCAGCAATTTTTAGTTTTTCTCTATAGTTACTGTATAAATGAACATGCACAATGCAATAATGTATGTCAACGTGTGTCAAATATGTACAGTGCCTTCAAAAAGTATTCACACCCCTTGACTTTTTCCACATTTTGCTGTGTTACAGCCTGAATTTAAAATGGATTACATTGAGATTTTGTGTCATTGGCCTACACACAATACCCCATAATGTCAAAGTGGATTTATGTTTTTATAAATTGTACAAATGAATAACAAATGATAAGCTCAAATGTAATTAATAAGTACTCAATAAGTATTCAATCCCTTTGTTATGGCAAGCCTTAAATAAGTTCAGGAGTAAAAATTTGCTCAACATGTCACATAATAAGTTGCATGGACTCAATAATAGTGTTTAACATGATTTTTGAAGGACTCCCTCATCTCTGTACCCTACACATACAATTATCTGTAAGGTCCCTCAGTCGAGCAGTGAATTTCAAACACAGATTCAACAACAAAGATCAGGGAGGTTTTCCAATGCCTCGCAAAGAAGGAACCTATTGGTAGATGCGTAAAAATTTTAAAAGCAGACATTGAATATCCCTTTGAGCAGTTATTAATTACATTTTGGATGGTGTATCAATACATCCAGTCACTACAAAGATGCAGGAATTCTTCCTAACTCAGTTGCCGGAAAGGAAAGAAACCACTCAGGGATTTCACCTTGAGGCCAATGGTGACTTTAAAACAGTTACAGACTTTAATGGCTGTGATAGGAGAAAACTGAGAATGGATCAACAACATTGTAGTTACAGTACTTCACAATACTAGCCTACATGACAGAGTGAAATGAAGGAAGCCTGTTCAGAATAAAAATATTCCAAAACTGCAAAAAAGGTGGCAAAGAAATAAACTTTATGTCCTAAATACAAAGCGTTATGTTTGGGGAAAATCCAACAGAACACATCACTGAGTACCACTCTTCACATTTTCTATAATGGTGGTGGCTGCATCATAGGGAGTTTTTGGGATAAAAATAAATGGTATGCAGCTTTAAGCACAGGCAAAATTCTAGAGAAAAACTTGGTTCAGTCTGATACAAACAGACACTGGGAGAAAACTGTACCTTTCAGTAGTACAATAACCCAAAACACAAGGCCAAATATACACTGCTTACCAAGTTGCTTAAAAATATTATATTGAATGTTAACAAGTGTCCGTCCTGGTTACAGTTTTGACTAAAATCAGCTTGAAAATCTATGGCAAGACTTGAAAATGGCTGTCTAGCAACGATCAACAACCAACCTGACAGAGCTTGAAGAATCAGAAAAAACAAGTGCAGATATTGTACAATCCAGGTGTGCAATGCTCTTAGAGATTTACCCAGAAAGACTCACGGCTCACAGCCAAAGCTGATTCTAACATGTATTGACTCTGGGGTGTGAATTCTTATGCAAAATATGTCTGTATTTATTTTTCAATACATCTGTAAAAATGCCTAAAAAAATGTTTACACTTTGTCATTATGGGCTATTGTGTGTAGATGGGTGAGAAAAATGTGGACTAAGTCAAGGGGTATGAACACTTTCTAAAGGCACTGTCAGATAAAATATTGTATGTTAAAAGCACTGTGTGTGTAACTATGTTCAAAGCCTTTTTTTGGTCAAATGCCCAAATAATAATTTCTAATTGAATGAAGAAATTAGACAATTTGAGCAACACATTATTTTAAGATGACTGAATTTTGGCCTACGTTTGGAGAACATTTTGGGCCAACTGAAAATGTTTAACTCAGGTAAAACTTTCACAGACAAGTTGAGTAAACAAAAAAAAAGGCTGTAGAACCATTTACTTAATAATATTTCATTGAAACAACTAGATGTGTTTTACTGTGTAGTGGGGCTTGCGAAGCAAGAGTCCCCACTATAAATCTTTTACATATTTCTAACTTATTATTAGTATTATTCTTCAGCACACTCCTCTACTTACACGTTAAAGCTAGAAACGCCTTTCAAACTTTAACATGTGTAGACTGGTCTGGATTGAGTTGCTTAAATTCGCCTTTTTAATATATTTTATACTTTTAACTGTTAACCTTTTTGTCCGTCTTTTTGTCCTCCATCCACTTTCATGGGATTTCCTCAGCATTCTAAAGGTCCCTTTCTAATATCATCACTCCCAACATTGTGTTCTATTCGTGTAACTTTTGATAGAAATCAGCTACTTTGACCACTTTCCCAACAATTTAGGCAAGAAATTTGAGGGTAATGACATCTAGGTCTTCTTCCCTGCAGTGGAGGCTGGTAAGAGGAGCTATAGGAGGACGGGCTCGTTGTAATGGCTGGAATGGAATAGATGGAAAGATATCAAACACATCAAACATGTAGAAATCACATTTGTTATTCCATTCCATGCATTCCATTCCAGCCATTACAACAAGCACGTCCTCCTATAGCTCCTCTTACCAGCCTCCACTGCTTCCCAAGCTATTGAAATCTGTAATCAGAACAGAATGATTTGGTACCAAACAATGTTATAGCTGTTTTAGTAACCGCATAAAAAAACAAAAATGCATTTTTAGAAACAACTGCCCTTTTGACCACTCCCCCTAGTAAGAGCATGTGAAATCTATGATCTGAAGTCAGAAAAATATATTCTACCTATCAAAAGTTACAGTTGTTTATTAGAGTTTAGAGTGATAAAAAATAGCTAGCCAGTGTCAGCTAATTACTCTCCCATGTCCATTTCTATGAATAGTCAATTGCAGAACCATCATTTKTTTTCTCTCGTTTCAACACAGACTGCAATTTTTGACGGCCCACAGCAACCAGAAATAGGATTTTAGCAAAGCTTAAATGAATGAAGGAAAATGGCACGGCTCTACTTTTGTATCTGACTATTGTTACACTACATAACGCCAAGAAGACATGGTCCTATATAATAACATTCAAGTGCCTATTGGTACGATCACTCTCCATTTCGTTGCATTTGTTTCCTAGTGAATATACTGTGCCTAGTGAATACACCCCAGTGAAAAACGGGTTACACTGAAAGGTCTATCACACGTTAGTTAGAGGCCTATGTTACCTAGTTAGCACACCATCCTGCATCCCACTACTGGCATACCTCTGAAGCTAGGAAGTGTTGGTCCTGGTCGATCTCTAGAAATTGTTGTTGGAGGACCAGTAGGAGGCAATCTTTCTTCTTGTCCAGAAAGTATCACAATGTCCCAGGGCAGTGATTGGGGGCATTGCTCTGTGTAGGATGCTGTCTTTCAGATGGGATGTTAAATGGGTGTCCTGACTCTCTGTGGTCACTAAAGATCCCATGGAACTTCTTGTAAGATTAGGGGTGTTAACCCTGGTGTCCTGGCTAAATTCCAATCTGGCCCTCATACCATCATGGCCACCTAATCATCCCCAGCGTCCAATTGGATCATTCCTCTCCCCTGTTACTGTTCCCCAGGTTGTTGCTGTAAATGAGAATGTGTTCTCAGTCAGCTTACCTGGTAAAATAAGTGTTAAAAAATATATATAGTATCAGTGTCTTTCAGCTGGATGCTTCTCATATCTTTGGTTAGTTGCCTGGCCTAGCGTAGCTAGCCAGCTATCACACACTTACTTTACACATTCAATGTCGACAATGTAAACTTCATGTGCCCACACAGCTAAGGTTCCGAGCATGCAAACAAATTAAAAACTGACTTCAGGACTAACGTTACCAGGCAGGCTACCCATAGAGAGACACAGTTTATTATAGGGTTAGTTGACAGTCCGGATTCGGTTAGTGTAGCTAGCCAGCTCGTTGGTTAACCAGCAGCAACCAGCAGCCAGCCAACTTTAGCCGATGAGATAGCTAGCTAGCTAATATAACATATTCCACACCTCCTCCACCGTTGGTTTGATCGGTAAGACAGTAGTGTTACTAGCTAACGTTAGTGTTAGTGTTAACTTAGTAGCTGGCTAGCTATAATAGCTAATGATAGCTAGCTATATTTTCTTCCTCTCTAACTAAATGAACGTTAGCTAGGTAGCTAAGGTCTGACTGTAATGCACACAATGTAACTAAATAACTAACTAACTAGCTAGAATGACCTGTGGGTTTAGGTAGCTAGCGAGTTAGCTAATGAACGATGAGTAACGTTAGATAGCTTGCTTGTTTATGTTATCTGTAACTAACGTTAGCTAGCTAGCTAAATTGATTTGACTTGTAGATTGAGCAACAGATATGGCTGTCATCGTTCTACTTTTTCCTGTCATATTTATATTAATGTTGTTATCTTGAGAAGTGTCATCCTCACAGTCTGTGTGTGTGTGTGAACCTTGACAACAGAACAGAACACACATCAGTAACAGCATCATTGTTTTGATTGTGTGATAATATAATGTTTTTCTAATCTATGGAAATGGACACATTTTTAAACAACTCCTCTCTCTTTCTCTCTAGCAGTTATCCATTCCATCCATGTTGGTTGGAGTAGTCAACGACTGGCAAGGGCTTTTCTCTGCACTTGGAATTATGCTGTAGGCCTACAGTTGAAGTCGGAAGTTTACATACACTTAGGTTGGAGTCGTTGAAACTTGTTTTTCAACCACTCCACAAATTTCTTGCTAACAAACTACAGTTTTGGCAAGTCGGTTAGGACATCTACTTTGTGCATGACACAAGTCATTTTTCCAACAATTGTTTACAGACAGATTACTTCACAAGTCTGGTTCATCCTTGGGAGCAATTTCCAAATGCCTGAAGGTACCACGATCATCTGTACAAACAATAGTACGCAAGTAGAAACACCATGGGACCACGCAGCTGTCATACCACTCAGGAGGGAGACACGTTCTGTCCTAGAGATGAACATTCTTTGGTGCGCAAAGTGTAAATCAATCCCAGAACAACAGCAAAGGACCTTGTGAAGATGCTGAAGGAAACAGGTACAAAAGTATCTATATCTACAGTAAAACGAGTCCTATATCGCCATAACCTGAACGGCCGCTCAGCAAGGAAAAAGCCACTGCTCCAAAACCACCATTAAAAATCCAGACTACGGTTTGCAACTGCACAAGGGGACAAAGATTGTACTTTTTGGAGAAATGTCTGATGAAACAAAAAAAGAACTGTTTGGCCATAATGACCATAGTTATGTTTGGAGGAAAAAGGTGGACGCTTGCAAGCCGAAGAACACCATCCCAACCGTGAAGCACGGGGGTGGCAGCATCATGTTGTGGGGGTGCTTTGCTGCTGGAGGGACTGGTGCACTTCACAAAATAGATGGCATCATGAGGGAGAACAATTATGTGGATATATTCGGAAGCAGACATCTTCAAGACATCAGTCAGGAAGTTAAAGCTTGATCGCAAGTGGGTCCGTTTCCAAATGGACAATGACCCCAAGCATACTTCGCAAGTTGTGGCAAATGGCTTAAGGAATACAAAGTCAAGGTATTGGAGTGGCCATCACAAAGCCCCTGACCTCAATCCTATAGAAAATGTTGTGGGCAGAACTGAAAAAGCGTGTGCGAGGCAGGAGGCCGTACAAACCTGAGCCCCTGTTACATCGCAGCTCTGGTCAGGGAGATGAGATGGGCAAAAATTCACCGCAAACTTATTGTAAGGAAGGCTTTGTGGAAGGCTACCCGAAATGTTTGACCCAAGTTCAACAATTTAAAGGCAATGCTACCAAATACTAATTGAGTGTAACTTCTGATCCCACGAGAATGTGAAGAAATAAATAAATCAGAAATAAATCATTCCCTCTACTATTATTCTGACATTTCACATTCTTAAAAATAAAGTGGTGATCCTAACTGACCTAAGACAGGGACTTTTTACAAGGATTAAATGTCAGGAATTGTGAAAAACTGAGTTTAACTGTATTTGGCTAAGGTGTATGTAAACTTCTGACCTCAACTGTATGTCCTCAGTGAGTAATCACAACATATCACCTCACACTATACACTGTAGCAATGAACAGTAATTTACTCCAAAAAACAACATTCATCACACACACACACACACACACACACACACACACACCACACACACACACACACACACACCACACACACACACACACCACACACACACACACACACACACACACACACAGCACACACACACGCACACACACACACAACACACACACACACACACACACAACAGCCGTGGTGGAAAAAGTACCCATCGTACTTGAGTAAAAGTAAAGATACTTCAATAGAAATTGACTCAAGAAAAAAGGGAAAGTCACCCAGTAAAATACTACTTGAGTAAAAGTTTAACAAAAGTAAATGTAATTGCGAGAATATACTGTACTTAAGTGTCAAATGTAAAAGTAGAAATAATTTCAAATACTTATATTACAGTTTTTTGGGATTGCTTACACACTAAAATTAAAAGTAGTACACTATTAGCAAAACCTTACACTCAAGAAGCAAAACATCAGCCCATATTTGCACAACTATAAGCACATTGTCAACCTCACACTTGTTGCAAAACTCTACACACAGTGATTTGCAAAACACTAAACACACTTAACATACATTACACACAAAAATCTATCATGAAGTCACGAGGAGGGACGAGGAGGACGAGGAGAACGAGGAGGACGAGGAGGACGAGGAGAACGAGGAGGACGAGGAGAACGAGGAGGACGAGGAGGAGAATGAGGAGGACGAGGAGGAGGACGAGGAGGAGGAGGAAGGGGAGGAAGAGGAAGAGGAAGACAAGAAGGTGCTCAAAGAGGACCTAATCTGACAAATGAGATCCGCGCAGCACTGGTTGACCACGTTGTCAACCACGGCCTGACGCTGAGGGAGGCTGGACTGCGAGTACAGCCAAATCTAAGCCGATATACAGTGGCAAGTGTGATGAGAACATTTCGACTGGAAAATAGGTATTGTAAAAATATCATCATATCAAATCATCTGCACGGTTTCAGTAACTGCTTACAGTACTGTATTCTATGCACTATCAGCACTTCTGTTACCTTTTCCTGTGAAATTACTGTACTATTGTATACTGTTTTTTTTCTACATAGGATTGAGGGTCAGGGACGACAAGGAGGAAGGCCTCCTATGTTCACAGAACAGCACGAGAGGGAGATAGTAAACATGGTTTTGTCCAACAATGCTATAACACTCAAGCAGCTCCAAGCTAACATTGTCAATAACCACGCCATTTTCAACGATATCCATCAGGTCTCAACATCAACACTGGCACGCATCCTAAAAAAAAAACATATTCAAATGAAGCAAATTTATCGAGTGCCTTTCGAGCGCAATTCCGAAAGAGTGAAACGACTGCGGCATGATTATGCAGAGGTATGTATTCACTTTATCACTGTAATATGTATACTAGATCTACACTGAACTACACAATTTTGCATGACACTGTTTTTCAGAGAGTTTTACGAATGGATGGAGAGGAGATCCAGCATGAGTTCATTTACGTAGATGAGGCTGGGTTCAACCTGACGAGAACACGAAGGAGGGGAAGAAACATCTTTGGCCACAGGGCTATAGTCAATGTCCCAGGGCAACGTGGGGGTAATATAACACTCTGTGCAGCCATTAAACAGAATGGGGTCCTCCACCGCCATGCCCATATGGGCCCTTACAACACAGCACTCATACTTACATTCTTGGACCAATTGCACAACATAACAGCAGCAAATCAAATCGATCATATGCAATACATTGTTGTCTGGGACAATGTGTCTTTCCACCGCTCTGCTCTGGTTCAGAACTGGTTTCAGCAACATCCACATTTCACCGTCCTATATCTTCCACCATACTCTCCATTCCTCAACCCTATAGAAGAGTTTTTCTCGGCATGGCGGTGGAAGGTATATGATCTCCGTCTCCAGGCTGAGGTACTCCTCATCCAAGCCATGGAGGAGGCCTGTGACCAGATGGAGGTAGCAGCAATGCAAGGATGGATTCGTCATTCAAGACGTTTCTTTCCAAGGTGTCTTGCTAATGACAACATTGCCTGCGATGTTGATGAAATTCTCTCGCCAGATCCAGCTAGGCGAAGAGACAATGTCTAGTTATTTTTTTAATATATTTTTTGAACTTACAATACGTAAAGTGACGTTTGGTTACAGTATTATGAATCTCCATGTCAACATTTTGGGCGTTTTGAGAAATAAATGAGTTTCTTCAGTCTGCAACATTGGTCTTGTGTAGTGTTTGGTGAATTGACATTATATTTGTACTTTGTTGATAGTAGCCTACTCTAATCATAGGGAAGTAGAAGTGCTKAAAGTGTTTTAGGTTTATCACAGCAGAGTGTAACTCGTGCAAACAGAGTATAGTAATGTGAAACGTGTGTGTTTCATATGGCAACAAAGTGTGGTTTTTAAAAATAAGTGTATAGTTTTTACAAGAGTGTTTAATTTTGCAAAGGATCTGTAGTGTTTTGCTAATTGGGTGTGTGGTTGTGCTAATTGTGTGTAGTGTTTTGAAACTACGGGTCCCTGTTTTTGAAATCGTCTTAAGCAATCAAAAAAACTGTAAGCAAACTAGATGGATAGTTTTTTATTTTTAAATGACGGATAGCCAGGGACACGCTCCATCACTTACAAACGAAGCGTTTGTTTAGTGAGTGTCAGATAGAGCAGTAGGGATGACCAGGGATGTTCACCTGATAAGTGTGTTAATTAGACCATTTTCTTGTCCTTCTAAGCATTCAAAATATAATGAGTACTTCTGGGTGTCAAGGAAATGTATGGAGTAAAAAGTACATCGTTGTCTTAGGATGTAGTGAAGTAGAAGTAAAAGTTGTCAACATATAAATGTAAGAAAGTACAGATACTCTAAAAAATGACTTAGAGTACTTTCAAGGATTTTTACATAATTACTATACACCACTAGAGGCACACACACACACACACACACACACACACACACACACACACACACACCACACCACACACACACCCACACCCAACACACACCACACAACAAAATCAGAGATCGACCTATCCTATGCCCGAGCATG